>NW_001849420.1:116582-122626 GCF_000209065.1 Trypanosoma cruzi
CTCTGCGGTGAGGGGTATCACCTTCCTCTTCCTAATGTCACTGCGCATGAGCAATGGCAAGCTCTTAACTCTATGCTGAAGTTTGACTGGATCCGCGACAGTCGCACCCGGATATTTACAGAGATTTCGAAACGATGGAAAAAGCGTCATACGCAGTTTGAACAGTTTGTGCATTTCTTCGAGTACCGTGATGATCGTCCTTTGCACCCTGTGAAAAACATGTTAACACATTCAGCAAAGCCCGTGCTGGTTTCTATTCTATCTGGGGATGCGCTTGCAGTAGTTTTGCTTGCGCGGTTGGGTTTTTTTGTGCCGCCTGATTATTACTGGGAAATATTCCCTTTCTTTTCTGAGAGCTTGCTGGCTGGTGGTGACGGGGAAATGTATCATCTCATGCGACACCTTTGCCTATATTTTGATGGACGGCAGCGCGCCCTCCGCCGTGATATATTCAATCCCATTGCCCCTCCCCGGTCGATCTCTCAGTGAGAGGGCCCGCAAACGAAAGAGAGAGATGGAACCGGGACAGAAAAGACAGGTTTTGTGATATATATATATATATATGTTTGTGGAGGAGTCTTGGGGCACTGGCACATTGACGGTGGGTTTGTTGTGTGAGGGGAATGCGGTTTTGTCCTTTTGTCCTTTTTTTTTTTTTTAACGTCATTTGTGTTTGGTGTTGTTGACACGGGGGAGCGGAGAGAAAAAACTTATCGAGAGAAAAATAGAGACACGGGACGGCAGAGATGCGGCAGTGGGCACATACAGATTTAGACTCTACTCCCTCCGGACGACCCTCCGGCAAACGACGTACGCGTACCAGCGGCACCATGTCATTGCAAGAGGTCTCGGCGAACACGCTGCAGATTCTTCTCCGCTCTCCAGTGGAAGATGATGCTCCACCCGTTCGCTTGTCGCGGCACATCCCTCAGCGCGAGGGAGTGGACATGGCTGTATCCGCATACAACCTAACCAGCACCTCTACCAACACGCTCATCATGCCGCCTGTTCCAAAAAATGGCTCTGGAGCAGGAGTGGGGGGTGGAACTGGGGGATTGTCGCTTATGCACTCTACCGTGACGTCCCACTCCAGCGTCCACTCTGAGTCATTTGTGTCCGATGACTCGTCCTACGTGACGTCCATCTATAACGAGGTCCTTGCTGAACAGCTGAGTGACGAAAACACGCAGAGGCACCGTAAGATTGGGGGAGGCGTACTGCGCTTTAACAGCACAGACACTGTCTATAACCGTGGGGCTCCTTTGAAACCTGTGGGTATTGCTAGTACTGTCAATGGCGGCTGTATCTCCTCAAGTGGTGATGCTGGCGGGGGAATAGGGGGACGTCACGCTGGCACAGGTGGGAGCCGAGCAGGGTCGCCGTCACTCTTTACGTCTTCACCCGTAAGGAATACGCGGATAAAGCGCCTCATGCCTGGCAAACCCGTACCACAGCGGGTACTTTTTACCAACCCGGAAAGGGTGCTGGATGCACCAAATTTTCCATTAGATGCCAAGCAACTCCTTCATTGGGGTAGTAATAATAAACTTATAATTGGTTTGAAGAACTCTCTCTATGGATGGGACTCGGAGACGGCGCAAGCTTCAATGATGGTACAACTACAGGATAGTATGCATATTCATGCCGTGCATTGGTTACATAAGTGTGCATGTGTTGCACTGACACTGGATGATGGTGTGACCGCCATTTATGATTGTCGTAATGAAGAGTTTTTACGAACAGTGCGGACAAGACTTTCTCCCAAGGAGTTTTTTACATACCTTGCAGTGAATGGGCCCCTTCTCGCCATCGGCACTAGTACATCATGTGGTGGGGTTTACATATTCGATCTTCGCGCCAAGCATGCACTGATCTCCGTCTACGAAGGGCACGCCAGCGGTATCACGTCTCTTCACTACTGTACCGAGGAGCCTTTTTACTTAGCTTCAGGTTCTGCAGATGGCTCTGTACGTGTATGGGATGCGCGGCACAACAGCAGCCCTCGCTACGCCTTTGATCGTATTCACCGCGGTCCTGTTAATAGTATTCTGTGGAACCCCGACAAACGCAGCAAGATGTACACTGGTGGGCAGGATGGCATGCTGTGTCACGTGGACACACACGCGCCCATGAGAAATATTCCGCCTATTATAAGGATTGACGAGGAAGGACCCACCACGGGCGGCCACTTCATCACTCGGGCAATCAATACTCTACACCCCATCAGCGGTATCGTTTCCCCACCCGGTGTCGACGAGGTGGCAACAACCCACCATGGGAAGGGGCATATCCAGATCCGTCACGCCAACAGCTTTCACCTTATAGGCACACTTAACTCTCCAAATTGCGAGGCCGCTATTTTATGTCCGACACTCGCCCCCGACATGCAACGCATTTGCGCCGCCCAGGAGGAGACATTGAAGTTTTGGCGTGTATTTGATCCGAATCCGCCACAACGTCGCACGAAAAGTGCCACGCCCCCGCCGCCCGTCTCACAACTTGAAAAAGAACTTCGATAACGTCTTTGGCGAAATTGCATATGTCATCCCATTTTCTGTAAACATTTCGTTGAAGTTTGACGTAATGATTCATGTACAACTGGCCCCGACCATCAATATAAATTCTTTTTTTTTTTTTTTTTTTTTTGTACTATCTTCTATTTTATTTTTTTATTAACATAAACAGCTGTGAATCTCCGCTAACATCCTTTCTGTATCATTTTTTTTTTTTTTTTTTTTTTTTGTGCCACCACTAGATTTACAATTCATTCACGCTCAACTTATGTACATGTACTTATAATAAAATACCCAGCAGTCGTCATTGTACTCATATCCGCGTCAGGTTTCTATTCCCCACGCAAACAAAAAGAGATGAACAAAACCCAACAAAAACAAGAATTTATCAACACGAAAACACACAAAGAATATATATATATATATATATATATATATATATATAAACAATATGAACAATAATAAAAAAAAACGTTGCAAGAAAAAAAAAAAATGCACGCAAAGTACAAAAACATAAAACGGATTCTATGCCAGAAAAGCAAAAAAATTGAAAAAAAGAGCCAAACACACGCAGATTAACCACTTCTTTCCTCTCGCATTTCTTTTTCTCTGTATTGCCACCAGAAGATAAGCACGACTTTCGTAACACGACAACATTAGCATTTCGCGTAAGGCATACACAAGAAAGACAGGCATACACACACACACACACACACACACGTGTTAGAGACCCTAAGAACAAGAAACTCGCAAGGATGACCGAGACATTCGCATTCCAGGCTGAGATTAATCAGCTAATGTCTCTCATAATTAATACCTTCTATTCCAACAAGGAAATTTTCCTGCGTGAATTGATCAGCAACTCGTCCGATGCGTGCGACAAGATCCGCTACCAGAGCCTGACGAACCAGGCGGTGCTGGGTGACGAGTCCCACCTTCGTATCCGCGTGATCCCCGACAAGGCAAACAAGACGCTGACGGTGGAGGATACCGGTATTGGCATGACGAAGGCGGAGCTTGTGAACAATCTGGGCACGATCGCGCGGTCCGGCACAAAGGCCTTCATGGAGGCGCTGGAGGCCGGTGGTGACATGAGCATGATTGGCCAGTTCGGTGTGGGCTTCTACTCGGCGTACCTTGTGGCTGACCGCGTGACGGTTGTGTCGAAGAACAACGACGACGAGGCGTACACGTGGGAATCGTCTGCTGGCGGCACTTTCACCGTGACGCCGACGCCGGACTGTGACCTGAAGCGCGGCACCCGCATTGTTTTGCACCTGAAGGAGGACCAGCAGGAGTACCTGGAGGAGCGCCGTCTGAAGGATCTCATCAAGAAGCACTCGGAGTTCATCGGTTATGACATTGAGCTGATGGTGGAGAAGGCGACGGAGAAGGAGGTGACCGACGAGGATGAGGACGAGGCGGCTGCGGCGAAGAATGAGGAGGGTGAGGAGCCGAAGGTGGAGGAGGTGAAGGACGACGCGGAGGAGGGGGAGAAGAAGAAGAAGACGAAGAAGGTCAAGGAGGTGACGCAGGAGTTTGTGGTGCAGAACAAGCACAAGCCTCTCTGGACGCGCGACCCGAAGGATGTGACGAAGGAGGAGTACGCTGCCTTCTACAAGGCCATCTCGAACGACTGGGAGGAGCCGCTGTCGACGAAGCACTTCTCTGTGGAGGGCCAGCTGGAGTTCCGCGCAATTCTGTTCGTGCCGAAGCGCGCGCCGTTTGACATGTTTGAGCCCAGCAAGAAGCGCAACAACATCAAGCTGTACGTGCGCCGCGTGTTCATCATGGACAACTGCGAGGACCTGTGCCCCGAGTGGCTTGCCTTCGTGCGCGGTGTGGTGGACAGTGAGGACCTGCCGCTGAACATTTCGCGTGAGAACCTGCAGCAGAATAAGATTCTTAAGGTGATCCGGAAGAACATTGTGAAGAAGGCGCTGGAGCTCTTTGAGGAGATTGCCGAGAACAAGGAAGACTACAAGAAGTTCTATGAGCAGTTTGGCAAGAACGTCAAGCTTGGCATCCACGAGGACAGCGCGAACCGCAAGAAGCTGATGGAGCTGCTGCGCTTCCACAGCTCGGAGTCCGGGGAGGACATGACGACCTTGAAGGACTACGTCACCCGCATGAAGGAGGGCCAGAAGTGCATCTACTACGTGACGGGCGACAGCAAGAAGAAGCTGGAGACCTCGCCGTTCATTGAGCAGGCGAGGCGCCGCGGCTTTGAGGTGCTGTTCATGACGGAACCGATCGATGAGTACGTGATGCAGCAGGTGAAGGACTTTGAGGACAAGAAGTTCGCGTGCCTGACGAAGGAGGGCGTGCACTTTGAGGAGACGGAGGAGGAGAAGAAGCAGCGGGAGGAGGAGAAGACGGCGTACGAGCGTCTCTGCAAGGCGATGAAGGATGTGCTTGGCGACAAGGTGGAGAAGGTGGTGGTGTCGGAGCGCCTGGCGACGTCGCCGTGCATCCTTGTGACGTCGGAGTTCGGGTGGAGCGCACACATGGAGCAGATCATGCGCAACCAGGCGCTGCGCGACTCGAGCATGTCTGCGTACATGATGTCCAAGAAGACGATGGAGATCAACCCGGCTCACCCCATTGTGAAGGAGCTCAAACGCCGCGTGGAGGCGGACGAGAACGACAAGGCCGTGAAGGACCTTGTGTACCTGCTCTTTGACACCGCGCTGCTGACGTCTGGTTTCACGCTGGACGATCCCACGTCGTACGCCGAACGCATCCACCGCATGATCAAGCTTGGCCTCTCGCTGGACGACGAAGACAACGGCAATGAGGAAGCGGAGCCCGCTGCCGCCGTTCCCGCTGAGCCCGTTGCTGGCACATCGAGCATGGAGCTGGTTGACTAGAGGTGCTGCATTTGCCGTGGACCTTCCTTCCTTCTTTCTTTTTCTTTTTCTTTTGTGCCCTGCTTTCTCCTATTCTGTGATGCACTGGGCTTTCCTAACAGGAAGTTCTTTTCCACCCACACTATTATTATTATTATTATTATTATTATTATTATTATTATTATTATTATTATTATTATTATTATTTGGTTCGGTAAGGGAATAAAAAGAAGGGAACAGGGTGGATGCCTGGTGGAGGGCAGAAAGGGGGTTCCCTCTCACCACTGCTGCTGCCGCCGCAACTGTGCGCCACACACTCCGCGTTTTTTTTTCTTTCTCTTTGTATATCCTTCTCCCTTTCCTCTCGCATTTCTTTTTCTCTGTATTACCACCAGAAGATAAGCACGACTTTCGTAACACGACAACATCAGCATTTCGCGTAAGGCATACACAAGAAAGACAGGCATACACACACACACACACACGTGTTAGAGACCCTAAGAACAAGAAACTCGCAAGGATGACCGAGACATTCGCATTCCAGGCTGAGATTAATCAGCTAATGTCTCTCATAATTAATACCTTCTATTCCAACAAGGAAATTTTCCTGCGTGAATTGATCAGCAACTCGTCCGATGCGTGCGACAAGATCCGCTACCAGAGCCTGACGAACCAGGCGGTG
>NW_001849421.1:0-1615 GCF_000209065.1 Trypanosoma cruzi
AACCCTAACCCTAACCCTAACCCTAACCCTCTCATTTCGCATATTCCGCTCCATCAACAAATGACGTGTCGCAACGCCGTTGTGATGCTGGTCAAAAAAAGACGCACGCATCCCTAAATTATCACAGAAGTATTAGCGTGGAAGACAGCTGTGAAATGTTTGGCGCGCATTTAGCGTTGCAGCGCGTTAGGCCTCATAATGGGGAGGATTCGGCTTTCCGCATAGGAAAAGTTCACGAATCCAGCAGACAACCGCAAAGAAAGTAAACAAGCGTCTCATAAACACCTCCTTCAGCTCGTTTCCACAGTCACGGAAATTGCCGAACATCTCAGCAGACAGAACGAAAAACCCGGGGAAAAGAGCTACCTCGCCGCTTACACATTGAGAAGTGAACCTGCAACCACACACAACATGGCACACGCACACCGCACCGTCATCCCACACTGTGAGTGTGGAACGATGCCTAACACTCCATTCGTTCATGTACAATGCACAAAATCCCAAAAATACAAAGGAATTCTGCAGCCTTCATATTTTGCAGAATCTTCTAATGGCAATGGACTCCTTAAGAAAAAAATAGTAAAATAAAAGAATTCTATTGCTGTGGCACTGTAAATCATAATGATTCTCTCTCACAAGAAGCTCTCTGAATAAACCCGGCGGCCACAAAAAAAAATTTAAGAATCGCTAAGACAGTCCCTGTGAAATTACACTATAAACTCAATGCGCTAATTTCCCTAATTATTTTTCAACTTTCTTCCCTATCCTTTCTTCTACAAAGTCTTTACATTTTCATTTCTCGCATTTTCCTTACAAATTCAGTTGTTAACACAAACTGGTATTGGTGTAGCTTTCCGTCCCAGAACTCCACAATTTTTTTTTCCTCACGGCTTCTGGGATTGACGTAATCACATCTCTGCCAGTTTTCCATCGGCGTGCTGTCTGCGTGTTGGATATAAATAATATCCCACGACAATCCTTTAGAAAATTCACCCCAATTCGTAAAGAACCACGATAGGTACTCGGTGAACTGCCTCACAGTGCCGGTTTTGGTGTGGTGATCATGTGCCGTAGTCATCTGCAGCCCAACCAGTGTCCTCCGCGGTGACTCCGTGAAGAAAAAGGCGTCCACCAGCGGAAAGGTTGGGTACGCTGGTTTGTACATCACCTTGTACCTTGCGAAATTCTTCTCCAGAGGATCACCTTGCTTTGTCGGTAATCCAACAAATTCAGTAGGGTGCCCTTGAGGGTTCCTTTGCAGCGCCGCTGGCTGGAGAGCGCGTCCTTCTTGTGGGTTCAGCTCCTTGAGTTTTTCTATTATTATATTCACAGCACCCCTACACATAAACGTGACCGTGCCTGACATCTCCAAAACGATAGATAACAAAATGACGTCGGGATGCATTAGTAGCTTAAAAATTTCCATAAAATGCATTTTCGTCGATAGATGAATATAAATTTTGCTCGCAATCACAAGGGAGGCTAGAGAATTGAGATATGTTTCAGTCGGTAAATCCTTTCTCACTCGGACAATTTGCACAAGTTTGTGAGACGGATTCACAGATTCCCATAATTTGTCACTCATCACGCCAACGTAATGCTTAGCATTGGAACT
>NW_001849421.1:1715-64215 GCF_000209065.1 Trypanosoma cruzi
CATCGTAGATAATATAACCCTTCACACCACGTAGAGTGAAATCTTTCAAAAGATCCACGAAAACCTCCTCGCTCCCGCAATCTGATACCGTTTTTTTAGTATTGTCAAACAGGTATACTGAATTCTTAATAATGTACGCAACCATTGGGAGTTTCTCCACATCGTATTGCAGCAGCCGGTAGAAAAGGTACGAGCCGGCATTCATTGACTTCCCGATCCCGGGCGTCCCAATCACGAGACGCTTCTTAGGCGAAAACACGGCCTTACCGTGACTGCTGAACCACTTAGTTAGATCGCCCTTGACGATCTGCCACACTCGATCCACCTCACAGTCCACATAGCAGTCACAAATATGTTCACTCCCCGCCCACGAGTACGGCCATGCCTTGTCCGAGGTGAGAACCAACAGCCTGGGACGCGGTGCACCGGATTGCTCCACACCGTCATCCTTTTTGAGAGTGTCGTCAACTTTCTTGTAATCCCATGTCTGCTGTGGTTCCCCCTCCTTCGCCTCCATTCCCGTACCCTCGCCGTCAGAAACTTCCACCACATGGCTCCACCTCGCATTGTACACAGAATTGTAGCATCCCTCCAGTTTCTCCGGTGCGCTCGTCGTCGTTGGGTTCCTCGCTTCCTCGGCGGCTGCATCCAAAAACCTTTTTGTGATTTCATGAACAGTTGCTTTTACCTCCGCAGCATTCACCAACCACTTCAGTAACTTGTCCACACCTTTCTCGTAAAGCTCGTCTGCATCTTCCTCCATATTCATTTCATCCCTCACAGCCCTCTCCATCCTCAAATAACGATCCGATGCCTGCATTCCGCCCAATACTTCCGCATCGCAAATATACTTCTGGGAATCCTTAAAAAACTCCTCAGCAAGACATCCCGATTGTCGCGCAAAGCGCCCCTGCCGTCCAATTCCATCGCAAGAAAATCATTCAGCCGCATTTTATCCACGCGAACCCTTCCTTTAAACACAGCATATTTAATCATAGTGGAAACGTAAATTCCCAGTTCTCGTCGTTCTCGCCTTGCCTTTTCTTCTGCCTTCCGCCTCTCTACTCTCAGTACATGAGAGTAGGCTGTGCTTATTTGTGCCATTGCGAGAGGAGTGACCGTATCCTTTCTTTTAAATTCCCTCCAATGCCTGAGAGTGAGAAGACGTTCGTCTCCAAGCTTATTTGAAGCCCCCGATAGCACGTAAAACTCCTCACGCTCTTTTTTCAGCTCTTGGTATGACGGCAATGCCTTTATTTTGCTCAATAACACTTCGTCTTGGATGAAGTCATTGGGGCTACTTAAAAAGTCCTCCATAATGACGTTCTCATTGAATTCCCCCAAGGCCCCTGCCGCCAAAATAATTCTGAAGGAAATCATTCAGCCTCATGTTGATGATGCGTTCATTTCCCTCCAGCAGTAATTTATGCAGCCTACTGTCAAGAGTCTACTGCGGTCGCTCTTTACTCTCCGCTACATGTCGAGCTGCAGCGTCGGAACCATCGCCGGAGATGCCACGGCGAGGCGCCATCACAACGCCCGTGCGGTGAAGCATCCCACTCGCACCGCCCAACTGCGGCCAGCAGGTGCCGCTGGCTCCAAAGGACACTCGCGGCTGTCTCGTCCCGCAGTCGCAATAGCGTTGGGCGTGGCACTCACACGGCGGGGCGGCCGGTGCGCCATGCAGCCGCACTGCAACGCCTGTCGGTGAAACAGTCAAGGCCCACCGCCCCCGCAGCAACGCAACGTGCAACCAACCCCAACACCGCCACATTATCGCCCTTTTTTATTTTATTTCATTCACGTTGTCTGTCCGTTTGCCCTATCACTGGCGATAAAAATAACTCCGCACTCTCGCAGAGAAAGAAAAAACGCGATCCCACCGTCCCGCCGCGGGCCAACACTCTCCTCCACCCACCACCATTGCCGCGCAGGATACCGCAGTCACATTGGAGAGTCAACACCACAATTTGCACCACACCATCGTGCACTGAACAATGGACGAGACGCAGCCATGCATCCCCCGCTCCATTTTCCCACCCATCAAGTGTTGCGTGCCCGCACAGAGTAGCAAACAGAATCCGAGTGCACACAAAGCCAATCAACACCCTCACTCGCTGAAGCACATTATTCGCATGGAGTGACAACATTTGGGGACACACCAGCGGTAGAAGGCTGCACAAAATTTCCCTGACAACCCTGCAAAGAGACACAACAACTCTGCGGAATAAAAGTGACAGCCCTTCGGTGCTGCCCGCAGTTCACATGGCAGGAAGAATTCCACGCACGCATGGTTCCGGACACCTCGCTGTTTGAGTGCACACCAACAGAACGTGTGAAAAAAATACGTACGCGCAAGATGGCGGTTAAATACGTGAAAACTTCAGCCTGTTTTGTTCGATGGTCTTTGCGAGCAACCTACACAATCCAATCAAGGTGTCACGCCGGACAGAATGGCGTCAGCTAATAATAAATGAAAATAATTGCGCCAATGCAAAAAGCAGCAGGAATTTTGTTTTTACTCCCGAATTCGGGGGGGCGACGGTGGCATGAGAGTGTGTATGTGCGCAAGACCTTTCATGGGACGGTGCTGTCCAATCCCGCCGTGCCCCGACACAAAAGGGCAACAGAAAAAAGAAGCGCACTCTCCAGAAAGGGAGTGACGGTTGGGCAGTCAACCCCCGTTCCTTCTCACATGACATCCACATATGTGCACTCCACCTCAAATACGTACCTCCCTGAACGCCGCATGCATGAAGTGTGGTTTCGTCACTCGCAATGTGTTTTTCCTCCCGCAAACAACCAAAAGGATGGCCATGGCGCAGCTCCACTCAGGGGAAGCAATCGGAACAGACACGAGTGGGGCCAGGGATCATACCAAATAATAATAAAGGGTAATAACTCCTCCAAGCCACAAAATCGTGCAATGTTCGTCCCTCTCCTTCCAAATTGAAACTTCCCCAACAGAACTAACGCAGCACACACATGTGCAGCAAAATATCTTTCGCTGTCCCGCGTCCCATCTTACTTCCCATGCGTGCCACGGCGGTGGTTGCGTTACATCTGGAACGAGTCCAAAATATCAGGCAGCATTGCTGTGGAAAGTGGATGCATAAAGAAGTGCCCGCGTCAGCGTATAACTGGAAATGACATCAATATATATATATATATCCGCGATACAAACTACCCGTGTGTGGCCGTAATAAAGCAAACACTGAAACACGTGTGGAGCGACTTAAAAAGAAAGAAAAAGAGAAAAAAGAACTAATGAAATAATCCACAGAAGTACATCGATACATATATGCATACACAGAGTAATACATCAATCCGCATAATCCGTCGTTCCTTCTCTCGTTGTTCTTTCGACACAGCATCAGAAGCATAAGGAGCGGCAGGCATGCCCTCCCACACAGTCATCGTGCAACAGGAGAGAGAGTCACTGCAGGCACCCGCACAAACAAAATAGAAACAAACCAACAAAAACCAACAATCAATGACGCTTTCGGAGCGGAGTCCGATGGGTGGCTGCGCAGCTGCAAAGCCGTGGCCCCCACGCCCTCCCTCATTTCAGCCAGCAACGCACACTCACAACCTCCAGGAGGTGACACGTCACAGAAGGGCTTCATCGATTGTTTTCCCTAACGTTTTCCTGAATGCATCCTATGATCCGCACACCTGCCACCACCGTCGAGCACGTCCTCACTACTAAGTATAGATATGAAAGAGAGAGAGCACCAGCCCCCATACTCGGTGCTGCAGCAAAGAGCGTAAAACACACGCACACGCACCCGTTACGCATCCGCCCCGGGCTAGCGTGATACCCCGATAACCCGTCGTCGTCGATAATCGATAAAATAAGAACGCCAAATCAATCACCCAATCAATCTATGAATAATTAAAAGAAAGAAGATGCCTAGCAGAAGCATCCACGTCATGCCGCATCTGCGAGGGCTTTGTGTCTTCTCGCCGCGTAACGGTACTGTTGGGTCGGGGCATTTACATCCCAAAAGGAGAAAGTGCACTAAATTTTTCGTCAAGCGGAGCATCCTCACCTGTCCAGAGGAGCATAATTAATGCTGCAGCTCGCACTGAGTGCAACGTCGAACAGGCTCAGGGCGTCTGAGCGGGTGTCACCGCCATGGGTTGCAACGGCGGTGCGGGTGGTCGGTACGACGACGCAACGGTGGTGCCTGTGGCGTACGACGATGACGTCATGTCGTGCGGCTTCTGCGTCTCCTCGCCGCCATCGCCGTCATCGCGCAGCAGCGCCTCCAGCCCTCCACGCTGCGGCTCGCGCAGCTCCTGCCAGTGGCGGTCCTCCACGTACCACACAACGACGCTGTACACAGTGACCGCGAGCGGCACGGCGGTCAGCAGCAGCACGATCGCCGCGTACGCCCTCGCACCGCCGTCGCTCGGCGCAAGATGGTTGGCCGCGCTCACCAGGCACAGCGCCGCAAGGAGCACAAAGCCCGCCGCGTGCATCACCGTCAGGAAGGCCGAGCGCATCATGTTCGTGAAGGCAACCACGCCCGCACCCGCAAGCAGCACAGCCGCCATGCAGAAGTACTGGACGTGGCAGCCTCCCACGGGCGGGTGCACAGCCGCAATCAGGCACACCACACACAGCACCGACAGCTGGAACACGCACCAGTACACGCGGCTGCCCCTCATGCTCGTCAGCATACTGCCGTACATCCGCTGCTGCGCCGCGGGGAACCAATACCCGACGGGGTACAGCAGGCGCTCGTGGAGCGGCTTCCTCGAAAACTGCCAGTACCTCGTGAAGCTCGCGCCCGTGTGGCGGGCAATAAAGTAGCACACGCCAGCAGGGAACGCCACCCCGTACAGCACGCCAACGACACCGATCACGCGGTGATGCACGCGGGCACCGGGCATCGCCAGTGCAAGCACAGAACCGAAGAAGACGCCGAGGTGCATCGCGTGCGCCACGACGTACGTCAGGCTCGGGAAGCGCATCGCAGCCCACGCACTCGCCGCGTCCACGCCGCGCCACCGCTGGAAGGCCGCCGTCACACCGCAGTGCACGCACCCGAACACAGCGGCGAGCAGCGCGTTGCCCACCACCATCCACAGCGGGTCACGGGCAGCAAACACCGACAGGAAGTACGGCAGCGCAACGGTGCTCGCACGCTCCTGCGCCGAGGCGCATGACATCCTCGCGAACACGCCGAGCGCCTGCATCTCCAGGATGGAGCCCAGCCCGCCAGTCACCACCACGGCAACAGCCGCCGCACCCGCAACAACGCCGGTGATCGCCGAGAGGGCGCTGGCAGCGGCGGGCAGCGTGTCGGACCTGATCGTGAAGGACCCAAGCAACACACCCTTGCAGCCGCCGGAAACAGCCGCAGCGTCGCAGCGAATGAATATCGTCTCGTCGGCAGCAACGAAGTAACCGCGGTACACGGGCACAGCCAGCTCCAGGACGGTGGACGGATTCGTCGCGTTGCGCACCCACGTCGCGTTGCTCAGCATCGCTCCCCACGGACCACCAAACCCGCGAGGCTGCGCCGTCGACACAGGCACAAAGCTCAGGTGCGTGCCGAGCTGCGGGTCGCGTGCCCACCGAAACGGCGGCGGCAGCGCCACCATCAGCCGCGTCGGGACGGCGCTCCCACCGCCGCGAATGTCGCTCTGCGTCAGGCTGCCACCAGCCGCCGTCGTCGTCACGGCGAGCGTCGGGCACGCCACGTCGCTCCACCACAGCGTGCTGCTCACCGACGCCGTCGGGGTCCGCGTGGGCGACAGCGCCACCGTCTCCGTCACCTGCAGGGTCTCCGTCTGACTGTACTGCGTCGGACTGTATTGCGCCGTGCTCATGCTCGGCGTCCACGTTGGTGTCAGCATCGGGCTGCGTGTCTCCGTCAGCGTTGCCGTGTGGCTCAGCAGCGGCATAGCGGTCGTGCGGTTGCACCCGTCCACGCGCGGCAGGTACACCGGCAGGCAGTCGCGCCCGTACCCGCCCTCAGCACAGCGGCAGCGGCACGACCCCGACATCGCCCTCGTCGCAGCAGCAAAGCAGTGCACGTCGGCGTCGCACACGCCACACGCCACGGGGCGGAATTCCCCGATGATGCCGGCGGACCTGTAGTCCATCGGCCGCAGCGCCCGCCCGTTGAGCGTAAGGCACCCCACGACGAAACGTCGGCCGGCGCCCCCAAGAGCTACGGTGCCGTCCATCACGGCGGGCCCGCTGCCGGCGTTCCCGTGGAGCGTCAGCGTGCTCCGCACGAGGTCCGCACTGCGCGGGTACGACGGCACAGACAGGAGCCTGCCGCTGATGCTGTTGCCGCGCACCGACAGCCACGACCCGGACACGAACGACGCCGACCCCCGCAGCACCAGCAGCGCGCCATCGGTCAGCACACCGGCGTTGTCGTTCACCACGACGGCGGACGCGCTGGCCTCCACCCCGCTGCCAAACACCAACCCATGCGCGGCGTACACCTGGCTCCCCGACACGCGCAGCACAGCGCTCCACGACGCAACCACGCGCGCACTCGCGTACAACGCATATTCGCCACCGAGCACAGCCGCGTCCAGCGCGACACCGCCACCGACAAGCTCCAGCACGGCGCCGTCCACCGCCACCGTCCGCCCACCAGTCATCACGGTCACGAGGGCCACGCCGGACACAACCAGCACGGACCGCACGAGTCGCAGACCCGACAGCACCAGCACCGGTGCGTACGGCGACGACTGCGAGCCGGGAAGATACACAAGCGGCGTCGGCCTCGTGGCAACCAGCAGGGAGTCCGTCACCGTCAGCACGGACCCCGCGGGATACGTCCCGGTCAGCACAAGCGCACCGTTCAGCGCCTCCACATCGCACACGGACAGCTCCACCGGCCCGCTCTCGTCGCTCCCCGCCGACACCGCACCGCGCAACGCTCCTCCGCCCATCACGTACAGCACGGCACCTTTCAGCAGAGACACGTTCTGCACAACGATCCGCACGCCATCCCGCGCCATCCACGGCACGTAGAGCACAGGACTCACACCGTCCAGCACAACGTGGCGCAGCGTCACCTCGCTCGCACCGGCAGGCACAACGAACACCGACCGCACCGTCACGCCCTCGCGGAAGAACGCTCTCGACGCAGTGCCCACAGCAGACGGCAGTGCGGGAGCTCCCACAGGCACGCACGCCTCGCCGTGCCCGCCGCTGCCGCACGCGCACACGCACACACCGTTCCTCATGCTCGCCGACGCCGTCCCAGGCGCGTAGCAGTGCGTGTTCCCGTCGCAGTCGCCGCACCCAACAACGTCGATGCTCCCAGCGTCGCCAAATCCAGCCGCTGCGTACTCCTCCGCCGTCGACAGGACACGTCCACCAGCGTCGTTGCACGCCACCCTCAAATGCGCCCCAGCCGCAAGCGACAGGCTCGCCGACAGCATCCGTGGCAGCAGCGCTCGGTTGCGCACAAAGCTCAGCGTGCTCCCAGCAGCGGTCACGGCGCCAGCAGCGTGGAGCATCTCCCTCGAAACACCGTCGTGCACGTTGCCCTTCGCCAGCAGCATCGACCCGTCGGCCAGGCTCACCGTCGAATAAAACGCCACCGCGTAGTCCTCCGTCGACACAAAGTCGCTCCGCACAAGCGCCACAGCGGAGCCCGACACGCTCACAGCCCCACGCACAGACAACGCGTGCTTGCACAGCAGGAAGTCGCTGTCAACAAACGCCACCACGGAGCCGCCGCTGGCCGCAACACCGCCCTCCACCGACACGCACAGCCCCAGCGCCGTCTGCACCGACAGCCCGTCCACGTACAGCGCTCCGCGCGATGACAGCGCCACGCCGCCAACCACCAAAACGCCAACAGCGTCGCCGAACACAGCCGCCACCTGCGTTCGCGCAATTGTCAGCACGCTCCCCGTCAGATTCACGTTGTGCACCACGAGGCACGCGGACGCATCGCCAAGGTCGTAGGCATCGCGGTACGCAACGCGCTTCTCTGCGATCAGCACCGAGTCCACCACAGTGACGCGCGAGCCCGGCGGGAATCGGCTCGCCACCAGCACGCCGCCGCCGGAACGCAACTCAAGCCCGCTGATCAACACATCGGCACGCTCGCCAGCAGGCGGGTCGGACAGCCACCCGACAACGTACAGGCTCGCTCCGCCCACAAACGTGCAGTTCGCCAGCGTCACGTTGCGCACGCTCCCCGACATCGACTCCACGTCCACCACGACGTCCGCCGCAAAGGTCACACCAACGTAGCACGCCACCGACGTCCCGAAACTGGCGTTCACCTCCACACCCACACGCACATCCCGCACGCACAAGTCGGCGCCGTCGGTGCTCGGTGACTCGGGAACAGCGACAGGCAGGCATGCATCGCCGTGGCCGCCCTCCGCGCACCTGCAGGCGCAGCCATCACTCGATGCCGTCGTCGTGTACGCAGGGAAACACGACGTCGCAAGAGTGCATGGGTCGCTGCAGTTCAGGATAGTGGCGTTGTACACGGACGAAATGGCGTACTTTGCTTCATCTCCGCCGTTCACAGTGTTGCACGCGGCAACAACCACACCGTTTGTGATATCGCGGGGCCTTTTGGGTACTTTTATCAATGTTGGCGTGACCGTGCTGGAAATGAATCGGTTGCCGGACACAGACACCGTGGAGTCGCGGAGATTCACCCTGGGGTTAAAAACAGCAAAAGCAACCACTGGGGAAACACGGCAGAAGTTGCCACTCAACTGCAGCCAAGAGTTGTAGTAGATGTTGGAAGAGTATCTTGGAAAAAAAACAACCAAGCTTCCCTGCATGTCGTTGCCCTGAAAAACAACCGCTGACTGGGACTCCACACGCAAAGCCCAAAAAAATGATATGAAGTGCTTCACCGGCCTCGTCACAACGTTGCCTCGGATTACCACGGCAGAGTTGTTCAGTACACTCAGCGAAAAGGATTCGCTAGACCCTCCAAGATGTATCAGCGTACTGTTACTGCCGTCCATATGAAACGTGTTACCTATCACCGCAAACACGGAGTGCCACAACACACTCAGCGCAGATCCAACGACACGAATGGCGCTTGACGATGCCATCACAGTCTGCAACACATTTCCACTGAGCACCACCGCGGAGTCGTTGCTGATCACCAGTCCATTCATCGCGACACACGACGGGCTGTCAACGTCCAAACCCGACCGAGGGATCAGCCTCGTGACAGTGAAGCGGTTCCTGCTGATCGTAATGTTCGTGTGCGGTGGAAACACACCCTCCGGGCTGAGCAGTGCGTCAATAAAATTGTTGCCGGTGACGACGATGTTCAGCGACCCCACAGCGGCGTACGCGTTGCCCAACAGCAACAGCACGGCGCCGTCCCTCCACGTGCATCCATCGAACGTGACATTCACCACGTCGCCCGCCATCGCCCCGACCAGCACCGTCAGGATCATGCCGCCCCCGCTGAACGTCACGTTGCGGTAGCACAGCCACGACAGCCCGCTGCCCATAGCCTGTGCCACCTCGGGGTACACCATTTCGCTGATGCACTCACCAACCGGCGGTAGCAGCGGTGTGGGCGGCACAGGCGGTGGCGGTGGTGGCGGCGGGCCAGCAGGCACAGGCGCCGGGACGCACACATCGCCGTGCCCTCCAGCAGCGCAATGGCACTTGCAGTCGCTGACCGCCGCCGTCAGCGGAGCAAAGCAGTTGCCGTCCTTCGTGCACTCACCGCACGCAGCAACCGTCGTCACGTTATTAATGCCGTGGAGTTCCAGCTCTGCCGCCGTAGTCAGCACACGTCCCGCGACCGTCAAACACCCAGCAACGAACCGGTAGCCGCTGTCAGCCCGAAATAGCAGAGGTACCGACAAGCCCGTCGAGCCCATCTTGCAGCCCGTCAGCGTCACAGCACTGCTGCCGTCAATGACCAAAAAGATGGATTCAGTTTCGTAAAACAGCGCACCCACTTCCACGTCGTTGTCGCGCCAGTCCAGCCAGCTTGACCGCTGGACGTTCCACAATTCTTCATTACGGATGATGTAGGACACAGGGCCGCTGTTCCCCACCACGCGCAACACGCTGTGATCCGACACCCTGAATGCGTAGTACTGACACAAGAGGCTCGTCCCGGAGGACATGGTATTGTTGAGCAGTGCAAAAACAGAGTGACTGTGGACACTCAGTCTTTGCATGTAAAACAGATGCATGTACCCATCGAGGCTGCAGTACCGCACGTACAGCGAGCTGCCACTCACCAGCATCAGCGTCCCAATCGAGTACAAACCAAACGCCAAATAACTCGATGCTTGTGCCTTGACGTTGCTGACCAACAGTGAGGACGCATTCAAAACAACTTTCCGCAACATCACGACGCTCAATGTGGTAATCCTAGTGTCCGGCAGCTGAACCTCAAAGGCCTGCACCGCACCAACCTCCGTGACGGCGATGTCGCAGTGCTGTGGGAGGGCAAGTGCAAACACAACGACAGAAGACCGCATCACCGTCTGGCTCACGCGGATCAGGACGCCGGCTGACTCCGCCGCCTCAGCACCCCCAACAAACTGCAGCACAGCCTCGTCAAGAAATGTGCACCCCGTGAACGTGATGTTGATGGGGAGATGCAGCGGCATACTGTCGAGAAAGAACGTCAGCACGGCACCCACGCCGCTGAATGTCACATCCACGTAGCAGTGGTGCGTCTTCCACATGTTCAGCGCGAGGTTCTTCAGCGTCTGGTTCACCACGCAGCTCGTGTCACCGTCGACGGCTCTCTCCGGCAAAGGCGGCACAACCGTGTCGGGCGCCTCGAAGGGAAAACACGACGCGCCATGCCATCCGTCCTTGCAGCTGCACGAGCACGAGCTGCGGTCCACCGACTCCGTACCGGGCATGTAGCACGCCGCGTCGTCGTTGCATGTGCCACAACTAAACACCACCACGCCCTCCGGAAACACACCTTCGTACAACGACACCTCCTCATCGCCCCGCAGGTTGCACCCAACCACAAACCGCGCGGGTAACGTCACGACAATGCTCGATGGGAGAAATTTGGCGAAGTAAACCCTCGAGCCCACCTGACGGTTGTTTGCAAGCACCGCTGTAGTGCCGCTGTCCGACAGCTGAATATTGTGCTGGAAATAAGGAATAATTAATACTGAGGCTGCGCTCACGATGTTGCCCTCCACACGCCACTGCGCGCCTCCTTCGAGAGTCACAGAGCCGTCAAAATACACCAGCGCAGAAGTCGAAACCTTCGTGCTGCAAATAAAGTTGCAGTCCGCCACTCGCAGCAGCCCCGCGAAGCTCATGTTGGTATCCCCAAAAAGATAAACGCCATTTACTGCGCTCATCGTGTTGTTCTCCATGTCAAAGTAGCCGCCGTTCCTCACATAAACGCCGTTATAATAAACTGCCGATGTCGATCTGTAATCCTTCTTCGTCCTCAGCGTATTTCCCTTGAGAATGATCCCGCCACCATCAACAACAACAGCAACGGTGAAATAGACTGTATACATATTCGCCTCGATGTTGTTGTCAAGCAGCAGCAGCGTCGAGTTCGCACCAAAAGAAAAATCCAGAAAAGCAATAGCGTGGCTCGACGTCGTCACAAGCGTGCTGCCCGCCACCAGTATCAGGGAGCTCAAACCAAAATCACCCCTAAACTCCAATGCACCAGAATCCAGCAACGAGGATGTCACGCTCACGTGCACACGCGCACCACTCCCCTTGATCGACAGGCCCATGAGGACGCACTGCAGCAGCGTGATGTTGAGTGTCCGTTGTGATGCGTCAAAGCCCCACAGGTCCAGCACGATCGCGGCGGTGAAGGTCACGTTGACGAAGCACAGACCACGCACACCGGGATCAGGATCGTCCACGGAGCTGATGATGCCACCGTGCACGCAGCGGACCTCCGTGTCATTCGCATCGGGGAGCGGGAGCGGTCCAAGGCCGTCCGGAACCGCAGCTGGCAGACACGTGTCACCGTAGCCGCCAGCAGCGCACACGCACTCACAGCCGCGGATGCTGCTCGTCCTCGCTGCAAAGCACACGGCGTCCACGGTGCACGCACCACAGTCCAGCGACGTCACGGGCGTCCCAATATTAAGCTCTTCTTGGTAATCCGTCACAGGAGAGCCCCTTAGCTCGTTGCACACGCCGTAGATGGTCGGGCGTGAGTCGGACGCTGGTAACCACTTGCTTGTCATGTATGCAATGGTCGACGAGTACGAGCCGTACGTGAAGCTGTTGTGAAGCATCGACCACACACTCCGATCGCGGAACGCCACGCCGTTCTCGTTGGCCACGTACACAACGTAGGCGGTGCGGAACTCGTTGTCGCGGTGCACCAGCCAGCTGCCGCCAGTCACAGTCAGCGTGTTTGCAATGAGCATGGCGAAACCGAGACGGAACTCGCTGGACACAACCTGCAGCACGCTGCCGCCAGCCACCACAACATCCCTGAACATACACGCGCCCTTGTAGTATCCGGTGCTCGGCGCACTCCACGAGCTGTTCTGTACGGAGAACACGGAGCCGCCGCTGACACGCAGTTCCGACGCAAGAGCGTGCATCACGTGCGTCCGCGAAATGACGACGCAGTTGTCCATGTAGAAGACGCTGGACAAGTTTGCGACAAAGCAGTGCTCCACGAGGATCGCAGCGCACAAGCCCCCGCCACACACCAGCGTAGACCGCGTCATGACAAACCGCGTCGACAGAAGCCGGACACCGTCCAGGACAAGCGCGGGGCCGTACCGAAATCTCTCGTGGCCAATGGTCGTCGGCACGTACTGCGACCCGCCAACCGTCGCGCGCAGCGTTGAGTTCGCCAGCAGCACACTCGAGTGCTGCGGCATCGCACCATGCAGCACAATCGTGCCCTCCAGCGACGTCACGTTTGTCATGTTAACGAAAGCTTGGGGCATCAGGCGCGCCGTGCTCTCGCTGAGGCCACCAATCCGCAGCTGCGCGCCGCCCGCAAGCACGCAGTGGCGCAGCGTCACGTTCAAAGCGTCAGCGAACGCGTCCATCGAGCGCAGGTCCACCGCCACAATGATCGGCCCGCTGAACACCACCGAGTCAAAGCACGCCGTCGCACGCCAGCCGCCAACCGTCACCGACTCCGTCAGCGTCACGCCACTCACGCAGCCCTCCGCAGCACCGCCACCACCGCCGGCCCTCGCAGGCGGCACGTCGAACGGCAGGCACGCCTCGCCCACGCCGCCGGCACGGCAGCTGCACACGCAGTCGGAGAACGACGCCGTCAGCGCATCAAAGCACGCCAGCGCTGCCGCACAGCCGTCACACGGCACCACGCTCACGGAGGGCAGACCGGCCATGCGGTAGTCGCCGCTGCTCAGCAGCACCCGGCCGCCGGCACGGTTGCACTGCACCGACACGACGCCGCTCGTGATCACCAGCCCGGAGACAAGCGTCGCGCCATTGGCAGCGCAGCGTGCAATCGACACGGTGCCGCCGCTCATCGTCACACCCGACAGCGACGCCACCGACGACGCCTTGCCCACCGCCCACACGTCGCGCAGCTCCAGCCACCCGCCGTCACCGATCGTCCCACCACCGCAGCGCACCAGCGACGATGCGACAGACCCCTCGACGCCCACGAAGCGCAGCACCGAGTCAGACACAGTAACACGCTCGCCAAGCACAAAGCCGCCGCCGCTGCTCACAACCGACACGTTCGTCACGGAGAACACCGAGTGGCTCCGCAGACTGAGACGCGACGAGGACGCCACATGCATCGCGGACGCGGTCGGACCGCCCGACGCCTCCAGCAACACGCCGTCAAGCACCACCGCGCTCGACAGCAGGTCCACGCCGCCGCCAACGTACACCGCCGACCCGCCCGCCTGCAACGACCTCAGCACAGTGTTGCTCACACGCAGCTGCGTCTGCAACAGCGACGTCGCGTGCAGCACAAGCGGCGACGCCACCGCGTCCGTCAGCCCGCTCAGCTGCGAGTAGCGCATCGGTCCCGCCGTCACAATCGTCGAGTCACGGACCGCCACGTTCGTGTGTGCCGGCAGGTTGTGCACAAACACAAGCGAGCAGTAGTCGCCGGACAGCCCGCTCACGCTCACCTCCAGGCTCCGGTCACTCGCCGGCTCGCCGCCGTAGCCCCGCACGTAGATCTGCGCACCGCCGTCGCACACGCAGTTCCTCAGTTCGATGCGCAGCGCGCCGGGAAGCATCGCCGGCACGTCGAACACCACAGCCACGCCGTTCGTGATGTACACGCCGTCCATCAGCAACGTGTCCACGGCGCGGCCAACCGTGATGGCTCTGTCCACCGTGCCGCCCCGCAGTCGCAACACCACCGCATGCACCGCGGGCATCCACGCCGCCGCCGCAACCAACGCCAACACAACGAGCAGCGCCGCACGCACAGCCAAAATGGCCCTGCGCCGCATACGGTGCCGGCCGCGCGGACACGCACCCACCGCAGACCACATCCACCGACCCAAACACGTACCAATAGAGCTGTCGTGGTATGTCGCACTCGCTCCGTCGACCAATCCTCCCGCTTAGCAAATCCTTTCCTAAAAATGGCAAATACAGAGACACAATTCCGATAGATCGTTATCCCACTACTGCTGCTAGTCCTAATATTGCAACGAGTAATAACTAATAACTTGAAACGATAATTGTGCTGGTCAAGCAAAAGTATCTCTAACTGCACGGTCAGAGGAGAATGAAAAAGCAACAACAACAGTAACTAAAGACAGTGGCACGCAAAGGCATCCGGTCACAGACAGTCCCAAAAAAAGCACAACCACCGACACAAGCACGCCAGTGACGCCATCAGCATCCCACCGTCCCGCAGCCTCACACAGCCACCATGCTGAGTGGCGCCATCCAAGCAAAAGACACATGACCATTGGCACCGCTCCTGCAACCAAATGTTTCTACCACAAACCAGTCCTGATGTCGTGAAAAACACACAGCAGCCGAGACAGACCAGCGTGGCATCTTTGCAACCGGCGACCTTCGAGCGCGTCCGAACATGAAATGGTAACACGGGAGAGGAGTAGAGGATTCGCCGCTCATCAGCAGAAAAGGCGTCTTTCCTCCCTTACGTGGGTCGGCATCGCACAGCAAGCAGCGGCATCATACGCGCACACGGCACACACAAGAAGAAAGGACGAAGAAGTGCGGTGACGGCACCCAGACACGGGAGACAAGGGTCCACATCGATTGTGCGGCCTGTTGATTCATAGACGTCCGGTTTGTAATCACGACGCTGCCCTGCAGTTCGTCAGTCTGCAGGAAACTGAAAGGATGGAGAGAGAGAGTGAAGGCAATGCCCTCATCCATCTCGGTTGGATGTGACACCGGTGACGTCATCCCGTCAGGTCACCTGCAGCAAAGACCGTCACCGTCAGCAGCGGTCAGTGCCTTCCCTCTCCCACTGGAGCGCAACTCCACCGACGCAGTCGCTCGTCTCCTCCTTCACCAACGTATTAAGAGAGCAACAGCAGGAGATGCGGCAACTGCGACGAGCACGCAGTCGCAAACTCCCACTGCAGCCAGCATGACCAAACAAAACAGGGCTGCATAGAGCACTTTATCCAAATCCTCGGCCGTCATACTCTTCGGAAAGGAGGAAGGAAGACATGCCGACACAACCGCCAGTTTCATTCCTGCCTCTGGTTAGAACACAACACAACAACAAGAATACAGCCAAAAGCATCGCCCTGGCCGGCAACTCCACACCAGCCCTCACACAGACACCATCGCACTGCCGTCAGTCCGCGGGTGAGAGGATTCGGCCCTCCACACAAAAAACGCACACACCGCCAGCAATCAACCACCAATGGACGGGGACAAGAAGAGACACACCGCCACCGCCACCAGCTCATTCCCACAGCCAACGGCATACGGCCACAGCCCGCTGCCGGCACACAACGCACACGAAGCAAGCAATCACCCAAAGAGCAATACACGTGGAAGTGATTCCTCATCCATCCACGACGCGGTACCAAAAATTCCACTGTCGCCCCGCCCTCAATGGAATGCGGCGCATCACTCCATGCAGTCACAACGTGGCGCCCCCAGACGCGCAGGTAAAAGGAATCCCAGCGCTCCCTCCATCCATTCATGGCCGTGGAAGCAAACACCTAAACGCAACCGCCAGCACCGAGTACCAAAGAATAATCCATCTGCACTGCAAGATGTCCGTCCTGCGCGTGTGGCTGTGTGCGCCCACTGCCACGCGAAAAAAAGGAAAAAAAAAAGAAAAAATCAAAGATGAGCAAAGAAACCGAAGGGATGCACAAACAAAAATGCACCGCAGAGGTACGTAGCGGAAAAAAAGAAAAATGCAAAGACTGCTCAAACCCGGGATTGCACTGCAGCCCGAGCAGTGGCAATTCACACAAAATTTGTTTAAATTTTAAGAGAAACTTTCCCCTCCAAATTATATAAATCACCTCATAAAAGTTAAACAAAAATCGTCCTCCATCACTATTCCATTGAAATAAAAGAAAAAACGCAGCTGGTTACCGTGTGGCCACACCAAACTGTCCGTATATATTTTGCCCACAAAAGAAAATTAAAAAGATGGTTACGTGTCTTTCAACCGTCTGACCCTCCATGTGCGTCCGCGCATCGTTTATATTTCACGGAGTCATCGGCGTGTTGCTGCTCCCCGCAGCCCTCTCATCGGCGCGTGGGTGCGGCCCGCAGAGCACAGTCACTCGTGTGTGTGGAGGCTGAGAGAAGCACGCAGACATGACGGGAGTCGCGTCACTCCATCGGGAGAGTGAGCGCAGCAAAAAAAAAAAGATATCTTAAAAACACGGCGGCAGGGTGTGGCTGTGTGTGTGGCGCTGCGGGTGTCTGCCCGCCCTGACCGCAAAGAAAACAAAACAAGAGGGAAGGAAATGTGTGCTCCGCCCCACAGGCCCTCGTCGCACGCCCACACGTCACGGCTCCCTCAGCGCGCCGTTCGTCGCGGCCCCTCCTCATGCGTGCAGCAGGCGAGGCGCACAGGGCCGTCGTCATGAGCGTGTCGGTGGTGTGCGAGTGGAGCGGTTGGGCGGCAAACACACGGCACCCCTCGCAGGAAGAGTGCAGAAAGAAACAATTAAAAAGGGGGAGTAGTAGAAAAAAAAAAAATCCATAGTGATTGCCCCGAGGCAACAAGCAAAAGAAGGGGGAAAGATAAAGCAAAAGAAAAAAGAATTGTTCTTTGCGGAGAGTAATTCATTACCAGATGGTGACGGTGTGGAAGAGGTCGTAAGTGTCCCACACTGAGGCCGCACACTCCTCACAGAGCTGCAAACCCCCAGAGTCCCAACAGCAGAAAAAGCGGCGGCAGCAGCACCCTGCTCTCACGCATGGTGCCAGCAACGCCGTCATCCCGCTGCGACGAATCACCGAGACTGCTTTTGAGTGCGAGGCCGAGTGCCGCAGCCTTTGCTTCCCCATCCTGTGGCTGGATATCTTCCTCTTGCCCATCAGCTCCTCCCGCCGTCCCCTTATTCTCACCAGAGCTCACGCCCCCCTCAGTTGCTACTGCGGGCTCTTCTTGCCCCTTGCTTTCAGCGGAATGTAATTTTAGATTTGCTGCGCCATTTGCTGCGTCGGAGATGCCCGCAGAGGCTTGGGTTGGTTGATCTGCCTGCATCATATCTCCACCTTCCGTCCCCACCGTTTGTGCATCAGCAGACAAGGAAGTGTCATCCTCCGAGCTGGCGGCACTTGAAGATGTAACAGATGCCGACTGGTCTGCACTCCTCTCCTCTGCTGTGGGTGTCGTGGTATTGGACACCGCTGTTGTGGATGCATCGCCACCGCTTGCACCACTGCTCCCGTTCGACGTTACTTGTTCCGTCGACAGCGTTTCGGCAGTAGTGGGCGCTGGCGCAGTTGCCTGCGTCTCTGTGGCAACCGGAGTGGTTACAGTGTCAACGGACTGGGAAGTAACTGCCGCCGCTTTCGCCGGCTTCCTTTCCGGAGGTGGAATGGTGACTTTACTCGCGTTGAGGGCACCAATCTCAGTTTCATTCAACGGGCGGTTGTAAAGAAAGACGTTCGCCACCGTCGCATGAATTTTTCCGCTGTGCAACTGCTCATTGTACGCGCCAAAGTAAAAGTGTGAGACCTCGTCCAGCCCTTCATTGAACGAATTTCTCAGACTCCTATTCCAAAGAAGAGTCCCGTCAACGTACACGGAGCCCACACCGTCATGCATTTTGAGCACCACGTGATAAGTTTTGTTCAGCTCCCATTCGGCAAAATATTTCGGGTACGACCCGTGCACCACGCTCCACTCCATATTATTATCGTACGACAGTCCCAGGAGTGTTGTCGTCCCCATTTTCTCCAGGCCCATCAGGGGAGTGATGCACTTCGGCACCTCGTGGATCGACACCGTTGCCGCAAGAGTAAACCCATAGTTTGCAAGGTGGAACGGCATTTTCGGTTACTGCTTGCCCACGGGCCACTCGGCCCCTGCGTCATGCCCTTCAAACGTCCACCCATTGGGAGCCTTTTTCGTCGCACCCCTCACAACAGCATTCACCCCAAGGTACTCGTCCTCCCACGTGTCCCCACGGAGCGTATCGGCCAAATGGCCCACAAGCCCAGTCGTGGGGATAGGAACAGAACAGTTCCCTCTCGACAGCGCGGCGTTCGCGGCAATTGGGTTGCATTGTCTCGAAAAGGCATTGTCCTTCGCGGCCCAGGTAGACAGCGCATGCTATATCCTCTGCAGTTCGGACGTCAGATCCAGGAAGAAGGCTCCAGAGTTGCTTCCAACACCGGCCTCGTACAAACAATACAGCTTATCATTCGCGTACAACAGGGAGCTGGAGGTTGCGCTATTCCCAGTGGCTAACAGGCCAACGTGGTAAATGCGGTTCGTGTCCGTTAGCCACAGGTGAATCTCGCCCTTGCTGTCGTGTCTGGGATATTCCAGCTGGGTGAGGAGGATCACCTTCTTTCCATCAATGGTTGCTGTGATGAATCCACTCTGAATGTGGAGCCCAAGACCCGCCAATGAGTTGCTCCACACGCGCGAGAGCGTCCCCAGAGCCTCCTTCCACGTGTTCCCCTTGTCAGTCGACTCGTACACTCTTCTGCGGCCGTACTTACATGAGGTGATCATGATGATTTTCCCAGCCTCCCACTCAAGGATACTGGGGTTGGTGCAGCCCGCACGTGTCGCACTTTTCGCAAGGGTCCAGTGCGGTTAAACAGAATTCCAGTACATGACCGTGGACGCAGTGTCCCCTCCAAATGTCAGAAACTGCACGGGAAACACGAGCGTGCCATCCTTCATTCTCGTGATGGGAGTGCTGGCATCGTTGAGGAAGCCAATCAATTCGTCGGATTTATAGGGATAGGGAGGGCGAATGCTCACAGAGAAGGAATTCATCGACAAACCTCCGCTTCGTCCAGGCCCCGTCTCCAGAAAATGGATAACAGACTCCACACCACTTCTCCGCTCATCGGGAAACCGAATTATGGCCCCCTTCCGTAAGTCGTAGCCCTCCACAAAAGCAAAAAGCGGTCCGAATGGTCCAAAAGACGAGGGAAACGGCAACCGGTAAGGGTGTGCAGAAAAAGCGTCACGATCTTCTGGCCCCGCGTACGACTGCCACGTCCTCCCACCATCAACGCTGATCCATGCCATCAACTGCATGGACGCACTCCCGCTCCCCACAGTTCTATTGAACTGAGCTCCAACAATGGCCAGGAGCATCCAGTCCACATTCACAAGATGGGATTGTGGAAAATGTGGCCAGCGGCCGCTGTGTTTACGACTGGATACTCCCTTGGCAACCGCTCCAAACTGTGTCTTCCATAGGAATCGTCCACTCTCGTTCCATAGTTTTGGGCCTGCACAGGCCCAGCAGCGGCGCACGTCAACACGACAAGGAGGAGCAGCACCGCAAAAATAAACAGATGCCGGGACATGTTGGACCTCTGCGGCTCACTCTCTCTTCTTTCCCTCCTCCTTCCGCTGCATCCGGTCACGCGGCGACGGTTGTGTGTGCGAAGTGCCTTCACTGCAGCAACACGTGAGAGCATATAAATATGTGTGTGGGCGGTGTGTGCTGTTGTTGGTCCTTTCAAAGCCTTACAATTTCACAGTAGCGATTAGCGCTTGCTTTCCTTTTTTCCTAGCGTGTCTGTGTTCAAGAAGTGGAGAGGAGTACAGCAGCAACAGCGGCAATACATCAGGCACGTCAGTGAGGAGCAGAAAAAAGCACCCACGCAGAGAGTGGGGCACAAGAAAATCCGGAAGGAACAGCATGGAAAACAATTGCACACAGAAAAAAAAAACACGACGAAACACGGCGGAAGCCAACACACGCACATACACACATGCAAGCGGAGTTTTATTATTCGGCGACGCCATTCAAAGTCCTGCCAAAACAGTCTGCAAGTGATACAGTGATCGGTCACACGCTCCCGGTGCACTCCCGCGGCAAGGACGCGGACACAAACGGAATTATGTGCACAAACGTGGGCGGCACCAATTCACAGCACAGTCACACGACACACGCTCTCTCGGTCCATCCCACGCTCCGCCTCAAAAGGCCGCGGCAAGCACCAATCAATAAAATAATGAGGCGACGGAAACAAATTCCCTGCAGGCACTTCAGGGCTTCAAAGCAACGCCACCAACAGGAGCGTGCATCCCTCTGCTTGCAGCAGTCCACGCCTCTTTGCTCCTGGCCTCTCGGGGCGTTGAACACCTCCCCGACCACCTCGCGCTCACAAAACAAGCCTCACGCAGATGTCATTCATTTTCTCCGCAAATGGTGTTGCCACGCTGAATCATGTGCAAATAATCCACAACACATCACCCAAAGTTTCTTTCCATTGCCACAAAAGAAAAAGAAAAAAATGCTTTGAAAAGTCAACATAAATACCACTCCGCCCTAGTCACTGCGCATTGCCCCGCACACGATCGCTGTTACTCGCCCCTCTGCTCCCCTCTCATCCCATTCCTGCCTGCCAGGACGTGCATCACAGTCGCAATCTCTCCCAAGAAAGACTTTACCACATGCTGGCACAGGCCACATTTTCCCTTTGCATCCCGGTCTCCCGCCCAAAGGAGGGCAAACAGGGGGATTGCGTGCATGTGCGTGTGGATGGCAATGTAAAAAACTCATTGAATTCCAAAGAAATACGGCACACAGGGCAACCCCGCCCACGGATTGGAGGTTCACTCGTACACCGCAGTAGGAAGAGCGGACGTCCTCTCGTTGCTTTCCTGAGAGGCCGATTCATTACCACCACGCCGCCTCAACAGCGTGTACCGGCGAGCGGAGGAGGTGATTGCTCAATCGCACCTCGTGTCGGAGGCGCTCATAACGTCTCCCTGGAGCCACGTGCCGTCAGCAACAAGCCGCATGGCAGAACGCAACACAATTCACCCACTCGCCAATAAAATACATAAAAATGCATCTCGCCGCCATAAAACGGCCATCAACATCCATTTCGCGGCAGACACCAAATGCCAAGGGATTGAAAAATATATATATACGCGGATGGTCTCCCACAATACATTCCAGCAAGGGATCGTCTCTCAGTCCCGGAAATAAACACCGAATAATCATCCGGGCAGCTGGCTCATCACGCCAAAAATCGTGTGATGCCCCTCCTCGCAATGCTCTGCTGTCCGCAGACTCCGCCCTCTGTGGTGTTCCAGCAAAATTAAAAAAACTTTCACAGGACAACAGCAAGAGAAGCCTCCACCCGCAACGTGTGCACCACCGTGGAGCATCGCTTCTATCCCCGCAAGTAAAAAAGGCGCCGTCACACCATCCGCAAGGATCGCCACAAACACACCAAATTGCGAAGTACGCAACACGCTCCGCCGTGACCATTGTTTTCCCGATAGGGCAGCCCACTCCCGTCCACCGTGTCTGCCGAGCAGGACGCACCAGGTCTGCCGCTGCAACGCAAAAAAGAATCAGAAATACGCAACGGATCCCGTCGCAGTCGTTGGCTAAGCCGCCGTGTTGAGGTATGGGATGGGCGGATGGAGGAATAAAAACAAAACGGCCAAATATCCCCGCGGAATCCCGCATTCCACGCAGTCCCTATGGC
Organism: Trypanosoma cruzi; assembly: GCF_000209065.1. NCBI lineage: Eukaryota > Euglenozoa > Kinetoplastea > Trypanosomatida > Trypanosomatidae > Trypanosoma > Trypanosoma cruzi. Next base: position 23,776 of record NW_001849421.1, read on the forward strand.
CCGAGGGTCCTCTGGGGACGCCTGGGAGACGCATCCGCCACACTCTCACGCACCATCACTCACGGCACCCCAATCAAGTCCAGCGGGCCTCGTGAAGCACACGGCGCGCCTCAGCGGCGTGGCGAGCAGCCTTCTCGGAGAAAAGGACGCGTGGCGATAGTTCCCCTCCCCACTTCACTTTTCTTTTTGTTCTCCTCTTGTTTTTGGTGGCATCTCACAGAAGGGGAGCGTACTTCATGTCCCTCAGCCCTTCTCTCGGTGCACGCACAAAACAGGGAGGGGAATAATAAACGAGTGGGTCAGGCGGCATGGAGAAATAAATGTAAAGGAGACAAACAAACCAAAAGAACAAAAAAAGAGTCCGACAGATATGCACGCGGCATATTCAGCGAAAACGGGTGTCACCTTCAGTGGGTAAATTAGTAGGCAATTGCGGTGTCGATCGCCCACGGTGAGAAACAGCGTTGTGCCCACAATATTTTTGGCTTGTTTTCTGCTTCCCTCCCCTTTTATTTCTCCCTCATCCATCATCTTCATTTTTCTTAATTGCTACTTCCCTCTCCTACCATCGGCAACACTGCCAAGTTTTGGACGCTGCGCCCTCCCCCCGTCACGCCAAACATATGTTTTTGCGCTCTTTAAAACCCATGGCGTACTCGCTCAAATATCATTTGTGTAAATATAAGAAAAAAAAACTTTTTATAATTCAAGTAAAAAATAAAATAAAATAACAAAAACACAAAACTTGCGACCGACGCAAGTTCATCTTCCTTTCGTCCTTACAGGATGCAAAAGAGTCCTGTCGTACTCAACCTTTGGGACTCCTTGCTCCTCATCATGCCCGTAGGCCCGAATGCGTTGTATGCGTGCCTCATCCTTCACCCAAACGTCTAGGGGGACCATGCCGTCATATGGTTCTTTGTACCCGCCACAGCACGCCCGTGGACGGTTCCACTTCATCATGGCATATGCATCGTTCGCACTCAAAGACCTGACGCGACGGTACCAGAGGGCGTCCGGTAGCTCCACTTTATTAGATAGACGAATATTATAGCTGCTGCGATGCGCGAATTTGCCGTATAAGACATTCCGCTCCTGAAATCCAAGCAAACGGAGACGCAAGCCGTAGTCGACATCCTCCACGTAAGCTGGGTAGAAGTTCTCGTCAAAATATCCCACCGTGCTGATCGCCAGGCGTGTCAACATAACAGATGTAAAACAACTGCTTTTGTAATACGCGCAGAAGTGCCCGTAATGCTTCGAAAACGCCTTTTCACGCTCCTTCGCAGAAGCATAACGGATGCGGTCAGGCAGCAGCGCAGACGTCGACAATCGGTCATCTTTCACCGTGGAGCGCAGCACCCTCAAGCCCCGTCGCAAAACAGGACTGTACTCGCTCGGCTCATTCGCCACTTCCGCCGCCAATTCATCCATGCGAGCGGCATCATGCCTCGTCATTTCATGCACATCGCGTAGAAGGCTGGGAAGAAGATCGGGTGAAAACTCTACGTCGCTGTTTGTCACAAAAACAAAAGGCACTTCCTCGCGCGGCAGCGAGAGTGCAAGTCGTAACCCAATGTTCACGGCAGCGCTGTACCCGATGTTTTCCGGGTGACGACTCACAACCAGGCGTCCGGACCACCCATAGACCCTCTCGAGTTCCTGCAGGTACAACGACAGCATCGCCTCCCGCCCGTTCTGCACCAAAACCAACAGCCGGATGGGCACATTGATGTTGCACATCATCCTCCGAAAGTCCATCAGATCGAGCATCAGCGGGACCACCATCAACGGGATAACGTCCGTCCCGTTATTTCCCCCCATCCACCGTGTCGTTGGATCCACCAGAAGCCTTTCCCCGACGCAGTGGATATAGTCCGCCCTGGTCGGATCAACACCAAAACCATACGCGGGATCGTCGCCAAGTAGGAACTCCACTCCAAAAAAAAAAACCATCAACATGGACAAAAAATTTAATGTTAGAAGAAAGATAAAGCATTTTTTCCAAAAAGGGCTCGTGGCTTCGGTTTTTAAAATGCGTGTAACTCCGCGCATACCCCGTTGGAGGCAAAGCCAAGGGAGCATCTCCTAAAAGAAAAAAAAGAATTAAAAAAGAAAAATGCGCTCAATGATGGTTCTGCGTGAATTTGAACAAAAAAAAAAGACTCCTTCCCAAGCAATGGTCATGCACCTCCATTTGGTGAGTGAGGTGGAGGCACGGAGCACGCAGGAGTCTCAACATGACCAGTAATAAAATAAGCAACAAGAGTAAAAAAAGGCTAGGAATGAAAACAAAAGGAAAAAAGAGACCAATGGCACAGTAACAAATGCAGTTCTCGCCGCAGCATGCAAAGCTCTCATACATCCCGTAAAAAAAAAAAAAAAAGGATGGCGGAACACAACAGTCGAGGGTGTCATTTGTAATGGCACATGATTCCATAAAGAATAAAATTGCTCGTTGAGGAGCCCAAAGTGTAATGAATTTTGGAGGGCACCCAAATCGCGGGCCAACAAGCCTGCGGCACCCACCACATATCCCGCACCGCTCAATCCCCACTCCTCTCATGTAAACTCCCAAAAAAAAAGCACAGTCACCAGACATCCTACATGCCCGAAAACAGCAAGCATATTTTAAACTGTCCTATCGACACCCGCGAATAAGAAAAGAGACTTCAGTTCAGCATAAAGACGTCGCAGGCACAAAAATATAAAATAACTGTTCTTCAATGCAGAGAATTGTTATAGCTCAGGGCGACAACCATCCAGACATCCAGAAAACGCAGTTCAGGATTTCAAGTCACATTTCTTGCCCAGTATTTCCCCAATCACCTCCCCCACCACCACCGCAAAAAACAACCACAAGAAACAGTACATCAATCAGCACCTTGGCGCAATGGCCGAATCTTCTTTTTTTATTGGCCTATTGGGCGCAAACAACAAAAGGCAGCGCCACCATAGGGGTCTCCATCCGTTTGAGCCCTTTTCTTTTCCTGTAATAAAACCCAGCGGCAGAGTTAGACATGAAAAACAATAATAAAAAAATGTAAAGAAGTAATCAATGCAAAAAAGATTGGCAAGCGCTCGCAAGGGCATTTCCATAGAAAAGAATCCTTTCACAGGAAATATATAAGCACACATAGATAGATAGATCGATAAATAAAATAGAATAATCTTCTGGGCAGCTGGCCGGATCATGAGTTTATCAATAATAGAAACCAAACCAGATAGGAATAAGAAAGGAATAAATGGGATAAGAGTGGATTCACCACATTCCCAAAGTTTACACCTAGTAAGTGTATATATATTATACCATACGTTAGCCTCAATTGTGGCCCGTTCACTCTATTCCGAAAGAATATTTATTTATTTATTACTAGGTGGCAGACTTTGTGGTCCTGCAGCCACAAGACACCGTCGCTCCCCTTCGCAAGTTCTACCCTTCGCCAATTCCTGAAGTGCAAAAACACGACCGCGTGATATGCCGTCTGCGGGGTTTTCTGCAGACCGCACGTAGGCAAAGGTTGTCTGTACTCCGTAAGAGTCCAAAAACTCATCCGTCGTAGCTCCCACGTAATGGAGTGTGATTTTGGGGCTGCCTTTATTCGCCGCTCCTTGAAACAGTATTTTTCACCCAAACGTCCATGGTGGATGGCAAAATGGCGGAAAAGGCCGACAAGGCTAAGCGTACCGCGCAAGCATCGGCCTGCATGATAAGAAAAGACTTCCTCCTCCACCTTTCCCCGGGAATTTTAACGTCGCCTGATTGTGTAATAAAAACAGCTCACCATCCATGGAGCGATGCATCCGTGATGAGGGCGGCCGATGACTTTTCCGTGGGCTTGATGATTCGCCTACGATGATTCTCGATCATTTGACGTAATCTCTCGCCCAAACCAGCCTCTGACGGCGGAAGGTTTGCCGGGGATGTCTCCAGCACAATCCCCCGGTTAAGTGCCGATAATCGTCGTTGCACTGCCTTGATGAAAAAGTAGTAGTCACATAAACGCGTGCACAAAGTGGCAGCCGCATAGTAAAAGCGTGACGCCATAACCTCCACTCCCGCGATGGTCAAAGAATTCAGCGCCGGCATGGCGCGTACAGAGCGGACAAACTTGGCACTCAGAGATACCGCCTGGCGAGTATGATCAAACTGCACCCCCAGGAAGGTGTAATGCGTAGCGCCCGATTCGCCGTCCTCCCTCAAGGATGCGTGACAACTGTCCGCATTACGAAGCACTTGGGCTTCCCACAATGTCACATCGCTTTTCGACCCTGCAATGCGTATATTACCGATCCAAACGTCGACACGCACCAATGGAGGTGCGGCCCGGAGGCGGTAAACCACCGTCGTCACCCCGCAATTGCCGAAGCAATAGTAATCTGGAGAATTTCTGGGCCGGCCTTGTATCCCATAGGGAGCCGTGTGAGCTCCACCAGCGTGTCGTCCTCCACGCGGCATCGAAAGAGATGCCGAGTCTCCCGCGGTAAAGAGACTTTAAAAAAGGACGCCTTTAAGTCCAGGCAGGAAGCGGCCTCAGCCATCACAGGCGGCAAATAATGGGAAATATGTAAAAGAGGAAAATTCGCCTCGTAAGGGTCGTCTCTGTTCTTGTCGCGTGGCCACGCGATCCATCGTCGTCTTAAGCCGGTGGTTTTCTCCTCCACAACCGAGAAAGGTATTATCCATCCGCCTGTTATTGTGGACGAAGCGTCCTCGATTATTCTTGATTTTCGTAACAATCGCGCGTCAGCGGTCGGAATGCTTCGTGAGCCTTCGCGCGCTTTACCGGAGGAAGACGGAGGGAAAGGGGACCGCCCGACGAGTCCCCAAACTTGCATGAGACTCTCCAATGCAGCCGGGTTCAACCGACTTTTGATCCACTCTAGATTCAATACGGGCACGTTGACTTGCTGTGGTGGGATGTTTCGTTCATCTTGTGGGGTGACCGGACGCGTCCTTGTCGCGCGTCTCGTAATTGTGGCAGAATAATGGTAAAAATCATGGAAAAAACGCTCCTCCGCTCTCAGCCAGGGTTCCTGCCCTTCCGCAGCTTCTCCCTTCACATCAATGCGGCCAGCGACGATACCTGGGTCAGCATTGTGGTGCACTTCCCCAAATACCGAACTGTGTTCTGGGGAAGGTCGAACGGGTCGACGTGCTTCGCCAACTGCGAGATCAGCTGTGGGTCCAAATTATGCGTCTCCACGATTTGAGCAGCGTGCCGCAACACACCGCGTTTTGTGGAATGCGCCGTGGCATCCAAGGAGCCAGAGCTCGTTCCACCTGGGCAGTCGTCAGGTTCGTGAGCCTTCCGTTGTTTCAAAGTGTCATACAGAGCTTTATAATGTCGAAGGCGTCCTGCCCTCGCATCCCCACGAACCGCGAAACGTAGTGGGGATCCGCTCTCGCCGTCTTCGGTGCCACGGGCCAATACAAAATTAAGGTCCCGTTCGGCTCCATTGTGAAATTGTTGGGAGTCAAGGCCGCAATCTCGGACCAACGACTCGCCGTTATCCACGCGAGTCGTAAGACAACACGTTCCCTCCAATCGGTCCGGCTGCGGATTACTTGATTCAACCCTTCCTTTGTCAAGGGGCGCGCCTGTTTCGTCTCCGATCGCGCCGCAATTTTATGTAACCCCAGAATCACCATTTCCAGCGGGGTTTGATTCATTTCCAACATGGACCGCAGCATCCTGGTGTGCCGCGGTCGGTTCGATGGCGCCGCATCTAATATTGCCACCAAAAAGACCGCACAACTCTCCTCGTTCATCGGCCGTTCGTGCGTGCAGCAAAAAAAAAGCGTTGAAAATTGCCCACTAGGGGCATTCTCTGCTTCCACTTTGACGGCGCCCACATCTCTCGAGCGACCTCGTTCGCCCTCCTTGTGTGGCCGGCCCAAAGCAGAGATGTCGGTGTCTCGTCGTACCACAGTCGAGCGTCGTTGGCGGATAAGCTCCATTGCCCTTCTCAACGATTGCGTCGGGCAATTTAAAATATCGGATGGAGCGTCGGCGGTGCGGTGCGAAGTCTCTGCGGATTGGTGGGAGGTGGGGGGGCTGCCGTATTCCGTGCTGCGAGCAATTCCTCCCGGCTACGCCGCGCACGTTGCATGTATATGCGTCGTGTCCACAAATATGACACAATTGGCGTCACAACAATCGCTGTTGTTGCGTGCAAATGCGGGTGCAAAATTAAGAAAGCGGGATGCTGGGCCGCTTGTTATCATGGTCTGCATCCGGAATGCCTGCAGTAGGGCCCTGCAAAAATCCTTAAAACAATCCGTGGGATACCAATCCATATCCAGTGCTCGTGTCCACGATAACAGACTGTCAAAGGCAAGTTGAGCCTGAGCATCCGCCTGGTGCCAATAATAACTGTATGCGCTCAGAAGATAGGCGATGACTACGGAGATGCCCTCATTCCATATGCGCAGGGCCCAGGTGGCGACGCCGAATGCAACGAAATGCAGTACCTGATCCTCTGTACCGGAATGGGCGTCCAAGGAGGTGCGGGAAGGCATGTTCGTCAGGTGGGAAAGATGTGGTCTCCCAAAATTTGCCCTGAGACGCCTGGGTGTTAAAACCGCCACCTCCCTCCCGTAAGAATGCGTTGGGGAGGCGTGGACACTGACACGCCCCCGGACATCAAACGATGCGGTTAATGTGACCGCGTAGTTGCGCCGGCTTCGGACGTGCGTGGGGATTCACCTGGCGGCCCTCTCCAAAGAGGTGGGCGTCTCTCGTTGACACAGCGTCTCCGCCTTACGCAAAAGGGCCGCCAACCACCGCAATGTCAGTTTCACGTGCCGAGCAGTAGTTGATCGCCTCTTCCTTCTGAGAGTAAATCTGAGCACTCCGAGTCTGTACGTCCGCAACGGCTTTGGCGTAGTCGGTGCTCAAACGCTCCCACTCAGCAACGAGAAGCCCTTGCGTGCCCCCAACTCCCGGGCCGCCCAACGCTCCGGCAAAAAATGCCCGGCACTCGTGTGCACAACAAACGACATTTCCAAATACACCGCACAACGGCGTATAAACCCGGGCTGAAAGGATGCGGCCTTCCATGGAGGTCGCGACCCACTGCTTGCATAAACAGCGAGACGGCCTCCACACAACAAATGCACAAGACAGCAGTCGCCCACCATGCAGAAGGAGAAAAGCGACACACCGCCACCGCCTCCAGTTCAATCCCGCTGCAAACAGCATACGACCACAACCCTGCAGACAACACACAACGCACACGGAGCCAGCAATCACCCAAAGAGCCACACGCGCAGGCGGATCCTTATCCATCCACGACGCGGCGCCTCACCCCACGCGGTTACACGAAGTGCATCACGTCAACAGAAAAAAAGACTCGCGGTGCGCACTCTCTCTCCTCCTTTCCCCTCACGCCCACGGAAGGAAGCGGCAGCTGCACGCAACTGCCAGCACCGAGTACAAAGGAAGCTTCCAACTGCACTGCAATGTGTGTGTCCTGCGCGTGTGGCTGTGTGCGCCCACTGCCACGCTCAACAAAGTAGGAAAAAAGGAAAGAGAAAAAAGAGAAGAGGCGTAAAGCATCTGAAGGGACGCACAAACACAAATGCACAGCAGGGGTCCATGGCGGAAAGCAGCGGCAATTCATTAAAAAATTTATTAAAATTTTAAAAAATTCATCTTCACCTTTCCACCCCTCACGCTTTGGAAAAAAAAAAGGAAAAAAAGAATGAAAAAAAGAAACAAGAAAAAAAAAGATTGAAAAATGTCGTCCTTTATTACAGCTACACACAAATAATAAAAAAGAAAAAAGAAAAAGAAAAACCACACACAAAAAAATTTCACCTGGTTACCGTGTGGCCACACCAAACTGTCCGTATATATTTTGCCCACAAAAGAAAATTAAAAAGATGGTTACGTGTCTTTCAACCGTCTGACCCTCCATGTGCGTCCGCGCATCGTTTATATTTCACGGAGTCATCGGCGTGTTGCTGCTCCCCTCAGCCCTCTCATCGGCGCGTGAGTGCGGCCCGCAGAGCACAGTCACTCGTGTGTGTGGAGGCTGAGAGAAGCACGCAGACATGACGGGAGTCGCGTCACTCCATCGGGAAAGTGAGCGCAGCAAAAAAAAAAGAAATCTTAAAAACACGGCGGCAGGGTGTGGCTGTGTGTGTGACGCTGCGGGTGTCTGCCCGCCCTGACCGCAAGAAAACAAAACAAGAGGGAAAGAAATGTGTGCTCCGCCCCACAGGCCCTCGTCGCACGCCCACACGTCACGGCTCCCTCAGCGCGCCGTTCGTCGCGGCCCCTCCTCATGCGTGCAGCAGGCGAGGCGCACAGGGCCGTCGTCATGAGCGTGTCGGTGGGTGTGCGAGCGGAGCAGTTGGGCGGAAACACACGGCACTCCTTACAGGAAGAGCGCAGAAGAAACAATTTAAAAAGTAGAAAAGAAAACGTCCATCGTGCTTCCTTAGCGATTGCCCCAAAAGCAAAAAAAGGGATGAAGAAACTTTAAAAATAGTTTTGAAAAAGCGAAACAAAAATGATTATAAAAAAACATAAAAAAACATAAGAAATTATACTCCAAACAGAAAAAAAAAATTAAAAGAGGGAACAGTAAAAAAGAAAAAGTCCGTGGTTGCCCCAAAGCAGCAAGGGGAAAATGGAAAACATTAAAAGAAAGCAAAAACAAATTATTCTTCACAAAGTAAAATATATTCCTAGCGGTGTGTGTGTCCTACAGGGAAGGGTGAAAGTGTTCCGCACTGAGGGCGCACGCTCCTCACGCAGCCGCAAATACCCACAGTACCAGCAGAAGAAGCAGCGGCAGCAGTCCGCTCCCAGCAGATGTCAAGCCCACCACAGCCGCATGTTCTCTGGCGGCAGCTCCCTCCAGAGCTGCCCACCCCGCCAGTGCTCCCCCCGGGCCATTCAAAGTGTGGGCCTTGTCCTTGAGTGCATTTATCTCAGTGGAATTCAGTGGGTGGTTGTACAGAAAGACGTTTTTCACCGTCACCTTAGTTTTCTGGCCGGCATCCTCACCGCACGCGCCAAAGCAAAAGCGTACAAGCTCAAGTTGCCTCTCACCCGTTAACGGCACCTCTTCCTGCCTCTGCAACTTACCATCAATGTACACAGAGGCCTTTTTGCCTTGCAGCATGAGTGCCACTTGGTATCCCTTCTTCGGCTCCCAACTGCCGCTCTGTGTTGTTTTCTTTCCTTTGAGCCCCGTCCCCCACGTCCTATCCGCCGTATACGACAGTCCCACGGTATGATTGGAATTGGTGTCCGCCAACGTCGCGGTCAGTAGAGGAGTGTTCCCACTCGGAGTCTCTTCGATGGTCACCGAAGCCACAAGTGTGAAGTTGTGGCTCAAGGATACATGGCGCACATTATCACCCCGAGTGTTCACAGGCCACATTACCCTGGAGTCGGGCTCCGTCAGTTGAAATCCATATCTGACCTTCTTTGCATTAGGCGTCACCGTCGCATTCAAGCAAAGGTACTCGTCGATCCACGTGTCATCACCGGACAATGCGTTGGACAATACTGCCACCAGGCCCGCCGTGGGTATGGTCAAGTTGGAGAAGAAGGCGTCCTTTTGCGACCAAGTACTGAGGACAGAATTGATCGTACTCAGCTCCTCCGTCAGACGAGAAAGCGACAAGGCACTGCCTTCATCTTTTTCCCTCTGATGTAAAAGATGCAAATTGCCATCCGAGTACAGCAGGTTGCTGGTAAACAACCAATTCTTACGATCCCTCACGGCAACCGGTCCAACACAAAAAGAGCGGATGCTGTCCGTGACCCAAAGATAGAGCGCTCTTTCCGTTTCATTCCCCGAGGCGTACCCTCGCTGAGTGTACAGCATGACCTTCCTGCCCTCAATGGTCGCGGTGATGAGGGCTTCCACATAAAAGCTCCGATCCACAATGACTTTCGATTTTGACTTGGTCCACACGCCCGGGAGTGTCCCGATGGCCTCCGTCCACGTTGCACCCACGTCACGCGACTCGTACACCTTCTGGTCGTTCTCGCAATCAACAATCATGAGAAGTGATCCCTTCCATTCGGTGACGCGGGGAGTCTCGCATTTCGCAGGTGACGTTCCATTCGAAAGCATCCAGTTTGCGCCGTTGTCCGTCGAGTAAATGATCATGGAGAAACCGTCATTTTCTTCATCAAACGCAAACACGGGAAACACGAGCGCGCCATCCTCCATCAGAACACCTGAGCCACCAGAAGGAGAAAAGCTTTCAAATTTACTTTCGTAAGAAGCAGCGGAAATGTTAACGCTTAACAGCAATTTGGGCGCACCCCACACAATCCGTTTACTCGGCTTGCCGCCCGTAGAATTCGTGACAGTACCCACAACCAGTTTGAGGGCCAATCTGTCCCAATAAAATCTTCCGCTTAACTTGGACCAAAGAGAGCTTCCCGTAAGAAGAAACACCTTATTACCCTTTGTGGTGGTTGTGGGGCTGTAAAAAAACTCCACACGATTATCCGCTCCATCCGTTGTACCAAGCACGGTGTGTGCCCTCCATGTACTTTGATTGACCTTGCCAACAAGAGTAGACCAACCCCACGCAGAGTCAATGTACCCTGCAACAACATCAGGAGAAGACCCATCTAATTGGGCATCAGCGGTATTTTGGGCCTTCACGTGACCTTCGGCAAAAGCAGCAATTACTCCACCAGCACTGACGAGAGAGGGTGTAGCAAATGAATCCCTCGTCGTAACTGGAACAGTCCCATCTTTCGGCAGCACCAGCGTCATCTGCGGCACAAATAGATCGACTCCCTGCAGCTTATGAATATTCCTCAAATCACTCTTCCCATTATTCCCTCCAGCAGCCACAGCTCCATAGGTGCCGCAGCACATCATAACGACAAGGAGAAGCAGCACCGCGGAAGTAAACACACGCCGGGACATGTTGGGCCTCTGTTGCTCACTCTCTCTTCCTCCCTTTCTCTTTCCGCGGGATCCGGTCACGCGGCGACGGTTGTCTGTGCGGGGTGCCTTCACTGCAGCAACACGTGAGAGCATATAAATATGTGTGTGGGCGGTGTGTGTGTTGTTAGTCCTTTCAGTGCCTTCAAAACTCACAGTGGCGTTTTTCGTTTGTTTACTTTCCTTCCTAGCGTGTGTCAGTGCTCAATAAGTGAAGAAGAAAAAAGCGGCAATACATCAGACACGTCCGTGGGGAGCAGAGCAGAGCACCCATGCGGAGAGCGGGAAACAAGACAATCCGGAAGGAACAGCGCGGAGCACCATCGCCCACACCAGCCCTCACACACACACACGCACACAAATCGCAGTGCTGCCAGACCGCGCGTGGGAGAATTCGGCCCTCCACACAAAAAACGCGCACACCGCCCGCATTCACCCACAATGGGCGAGGAAAAGAAACACAACGCCACCGCCTCCAGCTCATTCCCGCGGCCAACGGGATACGGCCACAGCCCGCTGCCAACACACAACGCACAGCGAGCGAACAATCACCCAAAGAGCAACACGTGGAAACGGATCCTTATCCATCCATGACGCGGTGCCCCACTCCGTACGGTTACACGGGGTGCACCATTTCATCAATACAACTTATTCTTTGTTCATCCCTTAAATATGCTTCTGTTATTGGTGGGTCTTGAAACACGATAGAATAAAATGGAAAATGCAGCAACACCATACCACCGCCAGCTACAATGGTTTTCTCATACCGGGGCAATTCCACGATTATGCCTCTTATGCACACACAATTAACATGCTGTATGAAAATCACCCAATGTTCCTTACCAGAAAACAAACAACCCCACTCCCTCCCTAATTTCTTCGGTCACTGTTATGTTCGATAGAGCTGGGCATTTTTGGAATCTGTGTGGTATACTGCCGTCTGGTGCGGGTGCACCCGCACCGTATGCACACAAGTATCCAAAAATAAATCCCACAATATTTTATTTACCAGAAATCAAAACTACTCCTTTTATTCCCTAATTCTTTCTCCTATTTCGTTCTTCCGCACCTCGGAGAGCTTCGCCTCTTCTGGCGTCAGCGGATGATACCGCTGCTATGTACTGGCGCACCTTTTCCCTACAGAACGCCGCAATCTCTCGGTTTTCATCGTCGCCCACATTATTGGAATTGACGACATCACATCTCCGCCAGCCAGTCATCGGCGTGCTGTCTGCGTGCTGCACATAAATCATCTCCCACGACAGGTCTCGGGATAACTCCTCCCAACCATTAAAATATGCCGCCAGGCACTCAGTGAACCGCCTCACAGCGCTGGTTGTGGTGCGGTGCTTACTTGCCGTAGACATCCGCAGCCCAACCAGCGTCTTCGGATTTGTGTCCACAAAGAAAAAGGCGTCCACCAGCGGAAAGTTTTTGACTTTCGGCTCATACAGCACCCAATGTTCCATGGCAACCGGATTGGAAAGACGTTCCGGTGGCGGTAGAACCTCTTTTCTGGTGAAGCTCTTGCCTGAGTGCACTTTCAGCGCACACCTGTGTGACTCACCTCGTCCTGGTAGCCTCAGTTCCTTGATTCTAAGTCTTATCGCACGCAGCAAATTCTTGTTCAAAAACGCAGATACGGCATACTTTCCAATAATATATGGTGGGACATAATCCCAGAACCTCAAAACAAGCAAAATAAAATCGGACTGCTTCATTTCATTCTCCAGCCGGGACAATGTTTCGCGTTCGACGTGGGGAGATATCAGTACATTCAGAGGCGATTCAATGTTGTATTCTCGTCGTATTCGGACAACCTTCACAAGCTTTCGAGACAATTCGCTGTCATTGGACGAGTAACAGCAGCCAATACCCAAATTACGCTCCAATTCCGAGGCGGTCGACCCATCCACGGCCTGCTGACACGCTTTAATGCGGTCATCATATGTCTGTTTACCAAAGATGAAGCGGAGAATTGGTCCCACTTTATTCATGCGACCACTCACCTCCTTCCAGTATTCCGCTTGCTCCTGCGGAATCTGATTGCGCTTCATCCAAGAGCACATTGCCTTCACATCGTTTTCTTCGGGACAATTAATTATGAATTCTTCCGCCCCCATTTGCTTCGTCCACCATTCGTAGTTGTTTTTGTCTGGTGGTGTCACCACAATCATGCCCCATCCCTTGCAAGGCAAACCAATAGACGGTTGATGACCCTTCATTGCCACACCGTAGATAATATACCCCTTAAACCCACGCCGAGCGAAGCCACCCACAATATTCAGGATACTGGCCTCACCCATGTACACTGACACCGTTTTTGCGATTTTGTCGAACAGAAATGTTCGATTCCCAATAAAGTACGCAACCATTGGGAGCTTCTCCGCATTGTAGTGCAGCAGCTGGTAGAGGAGGTACGAACCGGCATTCATCGACTTCCCAATCCCGGACGTCCCAATCAACACACGCGGCTCAGGCGCAGATTAGGACCCACGGTGAGTGCTGAACCACTTGGTTAGATCCTTTTTGACGATATTCCACACTCGCTCCGCCTCACAGTTCACGTAGCAGTCACGAGTGGATTCATCCTCCTTCCACGAGTACGGCCATCCCTTGTCCGAAGTGAGCACCATCAGCCTGAGACGTGGTGCACCGGATTGCCGCACACCGTCATTCCTTTCAAGGGTTTAGCCAACAGCCATTTACTTCCATGACTGCGGTGGTTCCCCCTCCCTCACATACATTCGCCTCCCCTCGCCGTCGGAAACTTCCACCACAGGGTGCCACCTCGCATTGTACACAGACCCGTAGCATCCCTCCAGTTTCATCGGTGCGCTCTTCGTCATTGGGCTCATCGATTCAATGACGGCTGCATCCAAAAACTGTTTAGTGATGCGTTCAACACTTGCTTTTACGTCCGCAGCAGCTTCTGACCACTCAAATAGTTTGCGTACACCATTCTCGTGAAGCTTGCGTATATCCTCATCAAAAACCATTTCATTCCATACGGCAATATCCATCAACGCATAACCAACTGATGCCTGTATTTTGACCAATACTCCCGCATCACGGATATACTTCGAGGGTTCCCGAATAACTCCTTCAACAAGACATTCCGATTGGCGCGCAAAATGCCCGGCCGCACAATTTCAACGCAAGAAAATCATTCAGCCTTATTTCCATGAAACAGGGACAGCCGTTAAACAGTACATCTTTGATATTAGTGGAAATAGTAAATTCTAGTTCTCGTTGTTCCCGTGCTCTTCCTTTTGCCTCAATCATTTTTTCTTTCAGTACGTGGGTGAGAATCTTGTATAGTTTTTCCCTTGCAAGAAGAGTGACCGCATCCTTTCTTCCAAAGTCCCTCCATTCTTCAAGAATGAACACGCCTTCTCCTTCAAGACTAGTAGTAGCCTCCAATAGTATCCCCCTCCCTTCTAGCACTTGGTACTCTGTTAAATTATGGATCTCATCAAAAATCTGCTGGTCTTTTACGTAATCATCCGGCTCCTGGACAAACACCTCCATCGTAACATTGTGGTCTTCATCAACGGCCGCCCCGCCGCCAACTTAATTCCGAAGAAAATCATTGAGCTTCATGTTGGCCATTCCAGTGTTTCCCTCCAGCAGGGTGTCCCTTACGGTGCTGCTCATGGTCCACACTGGTCGTCGCGCCCTCTTCGCTCTTCTGCGGGTTGCAGCGGGTTGACCTGTGACACCCTCCAGCTCCGGCCCCGCTCTCCTCTGACCATCTCCCTGCGGCACAGTAGACGCTTGGGTCTCCACATTGCCACCTTGCACTCTCTTACGCCCACAAGAAATTGTTTTTCCTTGTTTTCTTAGTTGGATCGAGTTAAAGCTGAATACTGACAACCAATCAAAAGGGAGAGGAATAGGAATGAAGGAAATTACGCACAGAAATTACTGGTACCCACAACAAGGAAAAAATCCAAAAAATGTGCGATGCACAGCACATGCACGAGGACCACCACAAAGACGGCCCGTGGATAGCATCCACCCAGCACAGTGTTGGTGAGAGCAAACAATAATAACAACATGGTGTGCACGGAGGGTTCGCCCACGCATTCCGCTCGCCACGGTCCCGCACCCCTGTGGCACCACCGTCACAGTACACACTCTGCAAGAGGACGTGGGCATATCGTCACTGACACGTACAAACCCACAAAAGTGGAAGGAGAATTCGGTGCAGCAACGGCCACACGCAGAAACCCCAAATCCTACACGCCACAACAGCGATGCATCACGGTAATTCCCACACAACAAAAAAAAGTGCAATTCGCATGCCTTATGAAAAATCGCCGCAATTCGCGCGGCAAAAAAGAGCCATTACACTACCATTCTTACTGCATTCGCCGTTCATATTCCCAATGCGTAACCCTGCAGATGTTGCCCCTCCATCGTGAAAACAACTGCCTCGTTGTGGTGTCATCGTGCAGCCATCCGCCTGAGTAAGAACAAAAGGAAAATCAGGCGTCCGTCCACCTGCAGGGAGGAGGGACTCCACCGCAGTATCCTTCATGACGCAGAAACTCCGCGGCCAGTGCCCGGTGTCGTGTGCGGACTCCGCGAGAAGGTTTTGGGCACGCCACTGTGCCACACGGTGTGCCCCTCTCGGAACGCAACAGCAAACGTGTCCCCTTCGGGTTGCACTCGTGGCGGTGGTGGCATGCGCTGCCTCGTTGCGTGCTGGTGGCGTCGATTACAATCCTGCAGAGAGTGAGAGAGAGGGTGTCCGGCAGGAGCAGTGCTAGGCTGGGCGGGCAATGCCCTCCGCGGCGAGACACCCAGCGCGATCCTTGACCGCTGCACCCACGCACCTCCTTCCGCTCCTCTCCCTCCACCCGGCAATCACACAGCCACCAGCACATTGACCCCGAAACAACAAGCACGTAAAAGAGTCACGGCATATTCCCAAGAAAAGAGAGTGACAGCCACACGCTGCGGCCACCGTGCCGACAGGTGAGCCCTCGAACAACTTTGTTTTGGGGCCACACGCACACCCGCAGGGGTCACCAACAGCAACGCACAAAAGTGCAGTAAAAAAAGTTCCTCCACCGTCACCGCCATCGCACATCTACAGAAGAGACACAAACGCGCAAAAAGGGCCAACTCCGCCGCAGACGCACAATCACGTACACCAACGGCGGAAAAGAATCGTCTCTCACCTCGTGCACCATCGATGTACCGGGCGGTGCTGCATTTCAAAGCAACTGTGCTGCGTGCGGTGCGCTGCACACAAAATGGAGGAGAACCGCAGTATTGCCCTCTCCCGGTGCCTCTCCCTTCTTCATGTCCACGGAAAAAGGCGGCAACAGACTGCCGGAGGAGAAATGATAGACGATCGTCCGTGGACATCGCAATATTTTGTGCGTCTTGTGCGTGTGGCTGTCTGTGCCTGCATTTACGCAAAAAAAAAAAAGATAAAAGCATGCCAGGAGACACAACACACACACGGCAGAGGTGCAGGGGGATGAAGGAAGAAGAGAACTGGCGAAACTCGTGACCGCACCAGAGCTCCAGCGGTGGCAAAACACAAGAAATGCGCCAAAATAAAAATGTTCTTTTTTTCCCCATTACGCTTTCTGAAAGGAAAAAAGATAAGTTCGTTTTGGCCGCCCTAACCCCCGTGCACACAAGCCATTTATATTCCACTGGTGCACTCCCGGCGCGCCTCTGCAATTCCCATGCCAGTTTTATTTCATTCTCGTTTTTTTCACCACCACCACCACCGGCGTAGCAGGCAGTGCCGAGAGCGTCGGCGGTCGGCGGACAGAAACAAAAGGAAGATCCCGCTCCGCTCAAGGGGTTCTGCCAAATATAAGGAGACAGAAGAAAGGGCAGGAAAGGGGCACCACACCACAACAAGTAAAATAAATAAATAAATGAAAAAACATTCGTCTGCGCCGCTAGCTGAATCCTGAAATAAATTAAATAAAATAGGACGGAAGAAAAGAAGGGAGCAATAGAGAGACAGTGCCCTCGCCATACCCCCGATGTTTATTCCATGCATGCGTACAGATATATATTTGGACCGCCACCGTCGCGACACGCCGCACTCTACTCAAGCTGGAGATATTTCTTAATTACGACGTGGCAGAACTAAAAATCCTCCAGCCACAAGACCCCACCGCAAGCGGTGGGAGTCAAAAAACAAAAGGGGCGGGTGGGACGGCCAAAATAAAAATAAAAATCAAAATAAAGCAGGCGTTCGTCTGCGCCGCTGGCACTTTCGTCACTCCTTCCATCGCGGTCAGCCAAAGATACAAAAAATAGGAAAGAGTCGTACAGTAACACCTTCGTCTTATCAGGATATATTAAATTAGGTGGCCAGCTTTCCTCGCCAACACTCTTTCCCCACGCTCGCAGAAAAATAGACGTCGTTGCCAAAATAAAACAATAAAATAAAATAAGGAATAAGGAATTACAAAAAAATGTGTCCGCGCGAAACGACAATTAATTCGGAGGGTGCGTGGAAAGACACATATTGCTCCCTGCTGCAGGCAGGAAGTCCTCGTTGCGGCTTCTCAGTAAAGGACCGCAATGCCGCACAGCCCCAGCAGCAGCAGCATGAGCACCCGTGACACGCCCCCACGCATGGAGCCGTCACCGCCTTTCCTGAGCGTTTTCAGTTCATCCTCAGTCAGTCGGCGGTTGTACAGAAAGACGTCCATCACCGTCACATCGCCGCTGCGGCCTCTTTCGTCGCCCCCAATTTGGAAGTGCGAGACTTCGAACACTCGTTCCTTACTTGTTGGTATCGTCTCCGAGCTCCCCACAAGCTCACCATTCACGTAAACAGAGCCCTCATTCTCCGATAGCATCAGCACCACCTGGTATCTTTTCCCCGTCTCCCAAGTGCTGCTCTGTGTTGTTGTTTTGCCTTTGAACACTGTCTCCCACTTACCCCCCGTGTTGTACGACACCCCAATAAGAAACTGACTGACGGGTTCATCCAGCACCGCACCCAGCAGAGGATTGCTGCTGCCACCTGTTTTTAGCTCGTTGATGACCACCGTCGCCACAAGAGTAAATCTTTTATTCGCAAAGGTGTACGGCACATTATCCTTCCGACTGTTCACGGGCCATGTTGCCCCGGATCCATCCCCCGGGAATTTAAATCCATCTTGGACTTTCACTCCATTCGTCACCGTTGCATTCACGCAAAGGTATTCGTCCATCCATTTTGGGCCGATGGCTGTATTGGACAAGAATCCAACCAGTCCATCCGTGGGTGTATGCGACATGGAGAAGAAGGCGTCCATTCGTTCCCAGGTCCTCACGAGAGACTTGATAATCTCCAGTTCCTCCGTCAGGCGGGAAAAGTATATTGTGCTGATCGTTGCAGTACCCCTCGCCTCTGCAAGGTGCAACGCATCACCTGAGTACAGCAGGGTGTTGGCAGTCGCCTTATTCTCCTTATCGTCCACAGAAAGCCGTCCAGTATGAAACGTGCGGTTGCCGTTCGTCGCCCAAAGATAGAACGCATTGGGTAAACCACGCTCCCCCGGAGGGTACCTCCCCTTCTGAGTGTACAGAACTAAATTATTTCCCTCAATGATAGCAGTAATGATAGATCCCAAAAGATACCTCCTGCCGTAAGGGTCAGGTGGCGCGTCTGTCGACAGCCATGAGAGTGCCCCGACAGCCTCCGTCCACGATTCCCCCATGTCATTCGACTCAAACACCTTGCGGCCATCCAAACAGTCAGTAACCATGAGAAGTGTCCCATAATCCCATTCGATGATGCGGGGGCCAAAGCAGTCCACAGGAGAAACGCCCTTTGGGACCACCCAGCTGTTGCCTTTATCCTTCGAATAAATGAGCAAGGAGACAGGGTAACCATTTTGATTCCTCGCTGTCAGAGGAAACACAATCGTGTCGTCGTACGTCACAATGCCTGAGCCACCACCACCCATAAATTCCTTCAGTTCACTTTTAAGCTCTTCGGGGATCAGTGACATCAGTGATATGGGTGCAGCCCATTCGATCCATTCACCCCGACCGCTGGATAAGGAGTGCGTGGCCTCACCCACAAGCATTCGAATATCCCAGCCAACCTCCTGCCAAATCTTTTTAGTAGCGTCAAATTTTATACTATAATTTCCCACAAGTAGGAACGCCTTATTGTCCACTCCAACTGATGTGGGATTTCGCAAAACGCCCACAAGATCATCGCCATTCCCATCGCCAAGGACAGTGTGTGCCCTCCATTCCGTGCTAGTGACCTCAGCGACAATGGATGGCCACGTCTCCGCAGCGCTGATGTACCCAGCCACAATATCGGCAGAACCAAGCTCACTCGATGTTTTGTGCGATCCAGTATACTTGATCCAACCCTCGGCAAGCACAGTCATCACTCCACCAGCACGGACGAGAGAGGGTGAAACAAACGAAACCCTCGTTGTACTTTGGCCCTTCCCACCTTTTGACACCACCAGCGTCTTCTCTGGCACAAGAATAGCAACCTCATTCGGCAGCTGCGCATCCCCCGAATTACTCTCCACCGCGTGCGCAGCTCCACTGCCAAAGCACACCATCACGACAAGGAGTAGCACCGCGGAAGCAAACACACGCCGGGACATGTTGGGCCTCTGCTGCCCACTCTCTCTTCCTTCCCTCCTCCTTCCGCTGCATCCGGTCATGCGGCAACGGTTGTCTGTGCAAAGTGCCTTCACAGCAGCAATACGTGAGAGCATACAAATGTGTGTGTGGGCGGTGTGTGTGTTGTTAGTCCTTTCAAAGCCTTACAATTTCACAGTAGCGATTAGCGCTTGCTTTCTTCGTGAGAGAGTGAAAGAAGTGGAGAGGAGTACAGCAGCAACAGCGGCAATACATCAGGCACGTCCGTGAGGAGCAGAAAAAAGCACCCACGCAGAGAGCGGGGCACAAGAAAATCCGGAAGGAACAGCACGGAGAACCATCGCACACAGAAAAGAGCAGCAACACGGCAAGTCACGGGGGGCCGTCGGTGTGTGCGGGCCAGCCCTCACGCGGTGCAACACGCCACACCCAACAGGGAAAAACAGAGAGGTGAAGAGAGAGAGGGAAATGGATGCCGTCAGGAGGCACTCACAATCAACACGGCCCGTGAGCATGCGGCCACTCCACGCAGGAACACAGGAGAAAAGGATGAGAGGGGGAAAAGCAAGAAGCAGCACAACACACACAAAAGAAACAAATTGCGGGAAAAGCACCGCCACGGTCCTCATCCTGGCCGGCAACTCCACACCAGCCCTCACACAAACACCATCGCAGTGCTGTCAGTCCGCGGGCGAGAGGATTCGGCCCTCCACACAACAAACGCACACACCGCCAGCAGCCAACCACCATGGACGGGGACGAGAAGAGACACACCGCCACCGCCTCCAGCTCAATCCCACGGACAACGAGACACGGCCACAGCCCGCAGCCAACACACTACGCACACGGAGCGAGCAATCACCCAATGGGCCACGCGCAGAAGCGATTCCTCATCCGCCCAATGAAGCGGTGCCTCACTCCATGCGGTCACACGGAGTGCACTGTGTCCTCAATAGATCTTATTCTTCTTCCATCCCTTAAAGCTGCTTCTGTTATTGATGGGCCTTCGAACACAATAGAAGAAAATAAACATGCTGTAATTATGCCATACCGCCAGCTACAATGATTCTCTCATACCGGGCAATTCTCCAATTATGCCTCGTATACGCACACAATCAACATGCTATATAAAGATCACCCAATGTTTTTCACCAGAATCCAAACAACCCTTTTCCCTCCCTAATTTCTTCTGCCACTGTTATGTTCGATAGCGTTGGACAGTCCTGAAATCTGTGCGATATACTGTCGCCTGATGCTGGTGCGCCCGCACCGTATGCACACACACAAGTATCCAAAAATACATAAATCCCACAGTACTTTTTACCAGAAATCAGAACTACCCCTTTCCCTCCCTAATTTGTTTTCATATTTCAACGGTTCTTCCTCACTGCGGTGAGCTGCATATCCGCAAAAGTCTATGTACGATATTGACACTTGGTACTGGCGCACCTCTTCCTTCCAGAACGCCGCAATCTCACGGCTTTCAATTTCGCCCACATTATTGGAATCGACGACATCACATCTCTGCCAGTCATTCATCGGCCTGCATATCTCGTGCTGCAAATAAATAAACTCCCACGACAAGTCTCGAGATAACTTCCCCCAACCATTAAAATATGCCGCCAGGCAATCAGTGAACTGCCTCACAGTGCTGGCGGTGGTGTGGTGCCCACCCGCCGTAGTCATCCGCAGCCCAACCACCGTCATTGGATTGGACTCCGAGAAAAAAGGGCGTCCACCAGCAAAAAGTTTGTGTCCCACGGTGTGTACAGCACCCCTTACTTTATTTTACGAATCGTTTTTTCATATTCACGCGGCAGCAAACCCTCATCTCCCTTGGGATGCAATTCAGGGCCAAATTCAAGACGCAGGGCTTTGCT
Organism: Trypanosoma cruzi; assembly: GCF_000209065.1. Classification (NCBI taxonomy): domain Eukaryota; phylum Euglenozoa; class Kinetoplastea; order Trypanosomatida; family Trypanosomatidae; genus Trypanosoma; species Trypanosoma cruzi. The sequence continues at coordinate 45,192 of NW_001849421.1, forward strand.
TGACGTCCTGTTGGCGGCTCAAACTCCGTGAGTTTCGTCGCTATTACCTTGACAAAGGCACTCTCCGTGAACGATTTCAAAGCAAACCATCCAAAAAAATATGGGCAAAATATTATCCTTCGACGCCAGCATCATCCTCAAAAAGCTATTTTATTCTGCTACACTTGGGAACCGTTCCAATGTCCGTTCCTCGAGGCAAGCAGATATCGGTGCACTGAAAAGGGTCACACCGCCTGCGTATATTTCCCGAACAACCTTCACAAGCTTGTGGGACGGATCCTCAGAATACCATGGCGACTCACCTCCCCGTGAAAAGTGCTCTTTCGCAGTTACCTCGTTGATCGATTGCAATGCAAACTTCACCGCTCCATAGCGTTCATTAAACGCCTCCTCATCAAAGACGTGACGTGGAATCGGTCCCAAAAGATACATGTGCTGTTGACCTCTTTCCAGCATTCCGCTTGTTTCTCTTTGGTCTCACCACGCGTTATTCAGGCGCACATCGCCTTCACATCCGTCTCGTCGGGGCAATTCACGATGACTCGCGCGGCCTGTAGTTGCTTCGCCCACTCATCATAGTTGGCTACCTTTGGGGATGACACCGCAATCACGCCCCATCCAGAAGTAGGCGCAAAATGTCTCGGTGGCGGCGTTCCCTCCTTTGCCACACCGTAGATAATATACACATTCCTCCCATGCCCCCTCAAACTTCTCAACTCCGAGATGCACATGTCCTCATCGCTGCATCTTGTCACCACTCTGGCGGTCTTGTCAGACACGTACGCATCTCCTCCACCAAAACGGTGGACCACCACCTGGATTTTCTCGGCATCGCAGTGCAGCAGCTGGTAAAGGAGGTACGAGCCGGCAGCCATCGACTTCCCAATCCCGGGCGCCCCAATCAACACACGTCGCTCAAACTTAAAGTCGGTCCCACCGTGAGGGCTGAGCCACTCGGTTACATCGCCCTTGACGATCCGCCACACTCGATCCACCTCACGGTTCACAAAAACGTCCTTAGGAAGATCCTGTATCGTATGCCACGAGTACGGCCATCCCTTCTCCGAGGCAAGCACCATCAACACGGGAGGTGCTGCACCGAATTGCTGCACAGCGTCATCCTCTTCGATAACGTCGTCAGCCTCCCTGTACGGCCATGACTGTTCCGGCTTCCCCTCCCTCACTTCCATTCCCGTCCCCTCGCCTCCAGGAACTTCCTCCACTACATGGCTCCACCTCGCATTGTGCACAGACTCGTACAATCCCTCCAGTTTCTTCGGTGCGCTCGTCGTCGTTGGGTTCCTCGCTTCCTCGGCAGCTGCATCCAAGAAATGTTTATTGGAGTTATGAACAGCTGTCTTTACCTTCACAGCAGCCAATGACCACCCCGGTAGATTGTTGACACCCTTATCGCATAGCTTGCGTATATCCTCATCGAAGATCACTTCACCCTTTACAGCTCGCTTCATACACAAATAACGATCCGATGCTTGTATTTCGTTCAATACTCCCTTATCACGGATATACTTCGTGGGGTCCCTGAAAAACTCCTCCAGCAAGCCATCCCGATTGGTGTCCACAATGCCCTGCCGTCCAGTTCCCTCGTAAGAAAGTCGTTCAGCCTCATTTCATTGACGCGAGCTCTTCCTTTAAACAGTACCTCTTCGATATTAGTGGAAATGGCAAATTTCATTTCCTGCGTTCGTCTTAGCCTTTCCGCTGCCTCCCGCCTCGCTTCTGTCAGTACCTGCGTGAGTACCCCGTTTGGTGTTCCCCTTGCAAGAGGAGTGATCGTATCCTTTTCTTTCATAGTCCCTCCATTGCCCAAGAGAGAGCACACCTTCGTGAAGAGGCTTAGTAATGGCCTCCAGCGCTTGGCACGCAGTTAAGTTAAGAATTTCTTCAAGAAGCCGCTGGTCTTGTACGTAATCATCCGGCTCCTGAACAAACATCTCCACCGTCAAATTTTAGTCTTTCGTCAACGGTCGCCCTGCCGCCAACATAATTCCAAAGGAAATCACTCAGCCTCATGTTGGTGCTGCTCATGGTCCACTGCGACCACACTTTACTCCCCCACCACATGTCGAGCTGCAGCGTCGGAACCATCACAAGAGCCACGGCGAGCTGCCATCACAACACCCGTGCGGTGAAGCATCCCATTCGCACCGCCCAACTGCGGCCAGCAGGTGCCGCTGGCTCCAAAGGACAGTCGCGGCTGTTTCGTCCCGCAGTCGCAATGGCGTTGGGCGTGGCACCCGCACGGCTCGGTGGTCGGTGCACCATGCGGCCGCACTGCAACGCCTGTCGGCAAAACAGTCGAGGCCCACCGCCCCCGCAGCAACGCAACGTGCAACCAACCACAACACCGCCACACTATCGCCCATTTTTATTTTGTTTTATTCACTTAGTCTGTCGGTCTGTTTGCCCCATTGCTAACACTGAAAATAAGTGCACACCTTCACAAAAGGGAAGGAACAAAGAGAAAAGGAGGCACGATCCCACCGTCCCGCCGCGGGCCAACACTCTCGTCCACCCACCACCATTGCCGCGCAGGATACCGCAGTCACATTGGAGAGTCAACACCACAATTTGCACCACACCATCGTGCACTGAACGATGGGCGGGACGCAGCCATGCATCCCCCGCTCCATTTTCCCACTACCCAAGTGTTGCGTGCCCGCACAAAGTAGCAAACAGAATCCGAGTGCACACAAACCCAATCAACACCCTCACTCGCTGAAGCACATTATTCGCATGGAGTGACATTTGGGAACACACCAGCAGTAGCAGGCTGCATGCAATTTCCCTGCCAGCCCTGCAAAGAGACACAACAACTCTGCGGAGTCAAAGTGACAGCCCCTCGGTGCTGCCTGCAGTCCACATGGCAGGACAAACTCCACGCACGCATAGTTCCGGACACCTTGCTGTTTGAGTGCACATCAACAGAACGTAAAAAAAAAATACGTACGCGCAAGACGGCGGTTAAATACGTGAAGTCTTCATACTGTTTTGTTCGATGACGTCGGCGAGCACTTCCACACAATCCAATCAAAGTGACACGCCGGACAGAATGACGTCAGTTGATAAAAAAATAATTGCGCCAATGCAAAAAGCAGCAGGAATTTGGGTTTTACACCCCACTCCGGGGGCGACAGTGGCATGAGAGTGTGTATGTGCGCAAGACCTTTCGTGGGACGGTGCTGTCCAATCCCGCCGTGCCCTGTCGCAAAAGGGCAACAGAAAAAAAGAGGAGCACACTCTCCAGAAAAGGAGTGACGGTTGGGCAGTCAACCCACGTTTCGTCTCATACAACGTCCACATATGTGCACCCCACCTCAAATACGTACCTCCCTGGACGCCGCATAAATGACGTGCAGTTTTTTTCACTCGCAATGTGTTTTCCTCCCGCAAACAAAAAAAGGATGGCCATGGCGCAGCTCCACTCAGGGGAGACAATCGGGGCAAACACGGGTGGAAGCCAGTGATCATACAAAATAATAATAAAGGGTAATAACTCCTCCAAGCCACGAAATCGCGCAATGTTCGTCCCTCTCCTTCCAAATTGAAACCTCCCCAACAGAACTAACGCAGCACACACATGTGCAGCAAAATATCTTTCGCTGTCCCGCGTCCCATCTTAATTCCCATGCGTGCCACGGCGGTGGTTGCGTTACATCTGGAACGAGTCCAAAATATCAGGCAGCATTGCTGTGGAGAGTGGATGCTTGACAAATGTGGCCACGTTAGCGCCTAACAGGAAATAACACCAAAAAGAAAACTACCCGCGACTCAGGCTACCCCTGTGGCCGTACCAAAGCGACATTGAAACACGCGTGTAAAAATGTAAAAGAAGGAAAAAGAGAAGGAACCACCAGAGTGATCCAAAAGAATACACCAGTATATACATACACAAAGTGATACATCAATCCGCATAATCCGTCGTTCCTTCTCTCGTTGTTCTTTCGACACAGCATCAGAAGCATAAGGAGCGGCAGGCATGCCCTCCCACACAGTCATCGTGCAACAGGAGGGAGAGTCACTGCAGGCACCCGCACAAAAAATAGAAACAAACCAACAAAAACCAACAATCAATGACGCTGTCGGTGAGGAGTCCGATGGGTGGCTGCGCAGCTGCACAGCCGTGACCCCCACGCCCTCCCTCATTTCAGCCAGCAACGCGCACTCACAACCTCCAGGAGTTGAAGCGTCACAGAAGGGCTTCATCGTTTTTTATCCCTAACGTTTTCCTGAATGCATCCTATGATCCTCACACCAGCCACCGCCGTCGGGCACGTCCTCACTACTAAGTATAGATATGAAAGAGAGAGAGCACCAGCCCCCATATTCGGTGCTGCAGCGAAGAGCGTAAAACACACGCACATACACGTTTTGCATCCACCCTGGGCTAGCACGATAGCTCGATAATCCGTCGTCGCCGATAATCGATAAAACAAAATAAAAACAATAAATCAATCCATGAACAATGGAAAAAAAGAAGATGCCTAGCAGAAGCATCCACGTCGTGCCACATCTGCGAGGGCTTTGTGCATTCTCGACGCGCAACGGTGCTGTTGAGTGGTGGAGCCTTTCCAATTCAAAAAAAAAACTGCGATAATTTTTCCTCAAGCGAATCATCTTCACCTGTCCAGAAAGAAATAATTAATGCTGCAGCTCGCACTGGATGCGCGGTCCAGCAGGCTCAGGGCGTCTGAGCGAATGTCACAGGCCACAGACAGCAACGGCGGTGCGGGTGGTCGGTACGACGACGCAACGGTGGTGCCTGTGGCGTACGACGATGACATCATGTCGTGGGGCTTCTGCGTCTCCTCGTCGCTCTCCTCGTCATCGCGCAGCAGCGCTTCCAGCCCTCCAAGCCTCGGCTCGCGCAGCTCCTGCCAGTGGCGGTCCTCCACGTACCACACAACGAAGCTGTACACAGTGACCGCAAGCGGCACGGCGGTCAGCAGCAGCACGATCGCCGCGTACGCCCTCGCACCGCCGTCGCTCGGCGCAAGGTGGTTGGCCGCGCTGACCACGCACAGCGCCGCAAGGAGCACAAAGCCCGCCGCGTGCATCACCGTCAGGAAGGCCGAGCGCATCATGTTCGTGAAGGCAACCACGCCCGCGCCCGCAAGCAGCACGGCCGCCATGCAGAAGTACTGGACGTGGCAGACTCCCACGGGCGGGTGTACAGCCGCAATCAGGCCCACCACACAAAGCACCGACAGCTGGAACACGCACCAGTACACGTGGCTGCCCCTCATGTTCGTCAGCATGCCGCCGTACATCCTCTGCTGCGCCGCGGGGAACCAATACCCGACGGGGTACAGCAGGCGCTCGTGGAGCGGCTTCCTCGAAAACTGCCAGTAATTCGTGAAGCTCGCGCCCGTGTGGCGGGCAATAAAGTAGCACACGCCAGCAGGGAACGCCACCCCGTACAGCACACCAACGGCACCAACCACGCGGTGATGCACGCGAGCGTCGGGCATCGCCAGTGCAAGCACAGAGCCGAAGAAGATGCCGAGGTGCATCGCGTGCGCCACGACGTACGTCAGGCTCGGGAAGCGCATCGCCGCCCACGCACTCGCCGCGTCCACGCCGCGCCACCGCTGGAAGGCCGCCGTCACACCGCAGTGCACGCACCCGAACACAGCGGCGAGCAGCGCGTTGCCCACCACCATCCACAGCGGATCAAGGGCAGCGAACACCGACAGGAAGTACGGCAGCGCAACGGTGCTCGCACGCTCCTGCGCCGAGGCGCATGACATCCTCGCGAACACGCCGAGCGCCTGCATCTCCAGGACGGAGCCCAGCCCGCCGGTCACCACCACGGCAACAGCCGCCGCACCCGCAGCAACGCCGGTGATCGCCGAGAGGGCGCTGGCAGCGGCGGGCAGCGTGTCGGACCTGATCGTGAAGGACCCAAGCAGCACACCCTTGCAGCCGCCGGAAACAGCCGCAGCGTCGCAGCGAATGAATATCGTCTCGTCGGCGGCAATGAAGTAACCGCGGTGCACGGGCACAGCCAGCTCCAGAACAGTGGACGGATTCGTCGCGTTGCGCACCCACGTCGCGTTGCTCAGCATCGCTCCCCACGGACCACCGAACCCTCTCGGCTGCGCCGTCGACACCGGCACAAAGCTCAGGTGCGTGCCGAGCCGCGGGTCGCGTGCCCACCGAAACGGCGGCGGCAGCGCCACCATCAGCCGCGTCGGGACGACGCTCCCACCGCCGCGAATGTCGTTCTGCGTCAGGTTGCCACCAGCCGCCGTCGTCGTCACAGCGAGCGTCGGGCATGCCACGTCGCTCCACCACAGCGTGCTGCTCACCGACGCCGTCGGGGTCCGCGTGGGCGCCACCACCTCCGTCGACCTGTACTGCGTCGGACTGTATTGCGCCGTGCTCAGGCTCGGCGTCCACGTTGGTGTCAGCGTCGGGCTGCGCGTCTCCGTCAGCGTTGCCGTGTGGCTCAGCAGCGGCATAGCGGGCGTGCGGTTGCACCCGTCCACGCGCGGCAGGTACACCGGCAGGCAGTCGCGCCCGTACCCGCCCTCAGCACAGCGGCAGCGGCACGACCGCGACATCGCCCTCGTCGCAGCAGCAAAGCAGTGCACGTCGGCGTCGCACACGCCACACGCCACGGAGCGGAATTCCCCGATGATGCCGGCGGACCTGTAGTTGATCGGCCGCAGCGCCCGCCCGTTGAGCGTCAGGCACCCAACAACAAACTTGCGGCCGGCGCCCACAAGCGCAACGGTGCCGTCCATCACGACGGGCCCGCTGCCAGTGTTCCCGTGAAGCGTCAGCGTGCTCCGCACGAGGTCCGCACTGCGCGGGTACAACGGCACCGACAGAAGCCTGCCGCTGATGCTGTTGCCGCGCACCGACAGCCACGACCCGGACGCAAACGACGCCGACCCCCGCAGCACCAGCAGCGCGCCATCGGTCAGCACACCGGCGTTGTCGTTCACCACGACGGCGGACGCGCTGGCCTCCACCCCGCTGCCAAACACCAACCCATGCGCGGCGTACACCTGGCTCCCCGACACGCGCAGCACAGCGCTCCACGACGCAACCACGCGCGCACTCGCGTACAACGCATATTCGCCACCGAGCACAGCCGCGTCCAGCGCGACACCGCCACCGACAAGCTCCAGCACGGCGCCGTCCACCACCACCGTCCGCCCACCAGTCATCACGGTCACGAGGGCAACGCCGGACACAACCAGCACGGACCGCACGAGTCGCAGACCCGACAGCACCAGCACCGGTGCGTACGGCGAGGACCGCGAGCCGGGAAGATACACAAGCGGCGTCGGCCTCGCGGCAACCAGCAGGGAGTCCGTCACCGTCAGCACGGACCCCGCGGGATACGTCCCGGTCAGCACAAGCGCACCGTTCAGCGCCTCCACGTCGCACACGGACAGCTCCACCGGCCCGCTCTCGTCGCTCCCATCCGTCCCCGCACCGCGCAACGCTCCTCCGCCCATCACGTACAGCACGGCACCGTTCAGCAGCGACACGTTCTGCACAACGATCCGCACGCCATCCCGCGCCATCCACGGCACGTACAGCACCGGACTCACACCGTCCAGCACAACGTGGCGCAGCGTCACCTCGCTCGCGCCGGCAGGCACAACGAACACCGACCGCACCGTCATGCCCTCGCGGAAGAACGCTCTCGACGCAGTGCCCACAGCGGGCGGCAGTGCAGGAGCTCCCACAGGCACGCACGCCTCGCCGTACCCGCCGCTGCCGCACGCGCACACGCACACACCGTTCTTCATGCTCGCAGACGCAGTCCCAGGCGCGTAGCAGTGCGTGTTCCCGTCGCAGGCGTCGCATCCAGCAACGTCGATGCTCCCAGCGTCGCCAAAACCAGCCGCTGCGTACTCCTCCGCCGTCGACAGGACACTTCCACCAGCGTCGTTGCACGCCACCCTCAAATGCGCCCCAGCCGCAAGCGACAGGCTCGCCGACAGCATCCGTGGCAACAGCGCTCGGTTGCGCACAAAGCTCAGCGTGCTCCCAGCAGCGGTCACGGCGCCAGCGGCGTGGAGCATCTCCCTCGAGACGCCGTCGTGCACGTTGCCCTTCGCCAGCAGCATCGACCCGTCGGCCAGGCCCACCGTCGAATAAAACGCCACCGCGTAGTCCTCCGTCGACACAAAGTCGCTCCGCAAAAACGCCACAGCGGAGCCCGACACGCTCACAGCCCCACGCACAGACACCGCGTGCTTGCACAGCAGAAAGTCGCTGTCAACAAACGCCACCACGGAGCCGCCACTGGCCGCAAAACCGCCCTCCACCGACACGCACAGCCCCAGCGCCGTCTGCACCGACAGCCCGTCCACGTACAGCGCTCCGCGCGATGACAGTGCCACGCCGCCAACAAACAACACGCCAACAGCGTCGCGTAACACCGCCGCCACATGCGTGCGCGCAATCGTCAGCACGCTCCCCGTCAGATTCACGTTGTGCACCACGAGGCACGCGGAGAGGTCGCCAAGGTCGTAGGCGCCACGGTACGCAACGCGCTTCTCTGCGATCAGCACCGAGTCCACCACAGTGACGCGCGAGCCCGGCGGGAATCGGTTCGCCACCACCACGCCGCCGCCGGAACGCAACTCAAGCCCGCTGATCAACACATCGGCACGCTCGCCAGCAGGCGGGTCGGACAGCCACCCGACAACGTACAGACTCGCTCCGCCCACAAACGTGCAGTTCGACAGCGTCACGTTGCGCACGCTCCCCGACATCGACTCCACGTCCACCACTACGTCCGCCGCAAAGGTCACACCAACGTAGCACGCCACCGACGTCCCGAAACTGACTTTCACCTCCACGTCTACACTCACGTCCCGCACGCACAAATCAACGCCTTCAGTGCTCGGTGGCTCGGGGACAGCGACGGGCAGGCATGCATCGCCATAGCCGTCCTCAGCGCACCTGCAGGCGCAGCCATCACTCGAGGCCGTCGTCGTGTACGCAGGGAAGCACGACGCCGCAAGGGCGCATGGGTCGCTGCAGTTCAGGATAGTGGCATTGTACACGGACGGAATGGCGTACTTTGCTTCATCTCCGCCGTTCACAGTGTTGCACGCGGCAACAATCGCTCCGTTTGTGATATCGCGGGGCCTTTTGGGTACCTTTATCAATGTTGGCGTGACCGTGCTGGAAATGAATCGGTTGCCGGACACAGACACCGTGGAGTCGCGGAGATTCACCCTGGGGTTAAAAACAGCAAAAGCAACCACTGGGGAAACACGGCAGAGGTTGCCACTCAACTGCAGCCAAGAGTTGTAGTAGATGTTGGAAGAGTATCTTGGAAAAAAAACAACCAAGCTTCCCTGCATGTCGTTGCCCTGAAAAACAACCGCTGACTGGGACTCCACACGCAAAGCCCAAAAAAATGATATGAAGTGCTTCACCGGCCTCGTCACAACGTTGCCTCGGATCACCACTGCAGAGTTGTTCAGTACACTCAGCGAAAAGGATTCGCTAGACCCTCCAAGATATATCAGCGTACTGTTACTGCCGTCCATATGAAACGTGTTACCTATCACAGCAAACACGGAGTGCCACAACACACTCAGCGCAGATCCAACGACACGAATGGCGCTTGACGATGCCATCACAGCCTGCAACACATTTCCACTGAGCACCACCGCGGAGTCGTTGCTGATCGCAAGCTCATTCATCGCAACACACGACGGGCTGTCAACGTCCAAACCCGACCGAGGGATCAGCCTCGTGACAGTGAAGCGGTTACCGCTGATCGTGATGTTCGTGTGCGGTGGAAACACACCCTCCGGGCTGAGCAGCGCGTCACGGAACGTGTTGCCGGTGACGACGATGTTCAGTGCCCCCACAGCGGCGTACGCGTTGCCCAACAGCAACAGCACGGCACCGTCCCTCCACGTGCATCCATCGAACGTGACATTCGCCACGTCGCCCGCCATCGCCCCGACCAGCACCGTCAGGCTCATGCCGCCCCCGCTGAACGTCACGTTGCGGTAGCACAGCCACGACAGCCCGCTGCCCACTGCCTGTGCCACCTCGGGGTACACCATGTCGCTGATGCACTCACCAACCGGCGGTGGCAGCGGTGGTGGTGGCACAGGCGGTGGCGGCGGTGGCGGCGGGCCAGCAGGCACAGGCGCCGGGACGCACACATCGCCGTGACCTCCAGCAGCGCACTGGCACTTGCAGTCAATGACCGCCGTCGTCAGCGGAGCAAAGCAGTTGCCGTCCTTCGTGCACTCCCCGCACGCAGCAACCGTCGTCACGTTATTAATGCCGTGGAGCTCCAGCTCTGCCGCCGTAGTCAGCACACGTCCCGCGACCGTCAAACACCCAGCAACGAACCGGTAGCCGGCGTCAGCCCGAAATAGCAGAGGTACCGACAAGCCCGTCGAGCCCATCTTGCAGCCCGTCAGCGTCACAGCACTGCTGCTGTCAATGACCAAAAAGATGGATTCAGTTTCGTAAAACAGCGCACCCACTTCCACGTCGTTGTCGCGCCAGTCCAGCCAGCTTGACCGCTGGACGTTCCACAATTCTTCATTATGGATGATGTAGGACACAGGGCCGCTGTTCCCCACCACGCGCAACACGCTGTGATCCGACACCCTGAATGCGTAGTACTGACACAAGAGGCTCGTCCCGGAGGACATGGTATTGTTGAGCAGCGCAAAAACAGAGTGACTGTGGACACTCAGTCTTTGCATGTAAAACAGATGCATGTACCCATCGAAACTGCAGTACCGCACGTACAGCGAGCTGCCACTCACCAGCATCAGCGTCCCAATCGAGTACAAACCAAACGCCAAATAACTCGATGCTTGTGCCTTGACGTTGCTGACCAACAGTGAGGACGCATTCAAACAACTTTTCCGCAACATCACGACGCTCAATGTGGTAATCCTAGTCTCCGGCAGCTGAATCTCAAAGGCCTGCACCGCGTCAACCTCCGTGACGGCGATGCCGCAGTGCTGCGGGAGGGCAAGTGCAAACACAACGACAGAAGACCGCATCACCATCTGGCTCACGCGGATCAGGACGCCGGCTGACTCCGCCGCCTCAGCACCCCCAACAAACTGCAGCACAGCCTCGTCAAGGAATGTGCACCCCGTGAACGTGATGTTGATGGGGAGATGCAGCGGCATACTGTTGAGAAAGAACGTCAGCACGGCACCCACGCCGCTGAATGTCACATCCACGTAGCAGTGGTGCGTCTTCCACATGTTCAGCGTGAGGTTCTTCAGCGTCTGGTTCACCACGCAGCTCGTGTCGCCGTCGACGGCTCTCTCCGCCACGGGCGGCACAACCGTGTCGGGCGCCTCGAAGGGAAGACACGACGCGCCATGCCATCCGTCCTTGCAGCTGCACGAGCACGAGCTGCGGTCCACCGACTCCGTCCCGGGCATGTAGCACGCCGCGTCGTCGTAGCATGTGCCACACCTGAACACCTCCACGCCCTCCGGAAACACACCTTCGTACAACGACACCTCCTCATCGCCCCGCAGGTTGCATCCAACCACAAACCGCGCGGGTAACGTCACGACAATGCTCGATGGGAGAAATTTGGCGAAGGAAACCCTCGAGCCCACCTGACGGTTGTTTGCAAGCACCACGGTAGTGCCGCTGTCCGACAGCTGAATATTGTGCTGGAAATAAGGAATAATTAATACTGAGGCTGCGCTCACGATGTTGCCCTCCACACGCCACTGCGCGCCTCCTTCGAGAGTCACAGAGCCGTCAAAATACACCAGCGCAGAAGTCGAAACCTTCGTGCTGCAAATAAAGTTGCAGTCCGCCACTCGCAGCAGCCCCGCGAAGCTCACGGTGGTAACCCCCAAAAGATAAACGCCATTTACTGCGCTCATCGTGTTGTTCTCCATGTCAAAGTAGCCGCCGTTCCTCACATAAACGCCGTTATAATAAACAGCCGATGTCGATCTGTAATCCTCCGTTGCCCTCAGCGTATTTCCCTTGAGAATGATCCCGCCACCATCAACAACAACAGCAACGGTAAAATAGACTGTATACATATTCGCCTCGATGTTGTTGTCAAGCAGCAGCAGCGTCGAGTTCGCACCAAAAGAAAAATCCAGAAAAGCAATAGCGTGGCTCGACGTCGTCGCAAGCGTACTGCCCGCCACCAGTATCAGGGAGCTCAAGCCAAAATCACCCTCAAGCTCCAATGCACCAGAATCCAGCAACGACGATGCCACGCTCACGTGCACACGCGCACCACTCCCCTTGATCGACAGGCCCATAAGGACGCACTGCAGCAGCGTGATGTTGAGTGTCCGTTGTGATGCGTCGAAGCCCCACAGGTCCAGAACAATCGCGGCGGTGAAGGTCACGTTGACAAAGCACAGACCACGCACACCGGGATCAGGATCGTCCACGGAGCTGATGATGCCACCGTGCACGCAGCGGACCTCCGTGTCCTTCGCGTCGAGAAGCGGAAGCGGCCCAAGGCCGTCCGGAACCGCAGCTGGCAGACACGTGTCACCGTAGCCGCCAGCAGCGCACTCACACTCACAGCCGCGGATGCTGCTCGTCCTCGCTGCAAAGCACACGGCGTCCACGGTGCACGCACCACGGTCCAGCGACGTCACGGGCGCCCCAATATTAAGCTCTTCTTGGTAATCCGTCACATGTGAGCCCCTTAGCTCGTTGCACACGCCGTAGATGGTCGGGCGTGAGTCGGACGCTGGTGACCACTTGCTTGTCATGTATGCAATGGTTGACGAGTACGAGCCGTACATGAGGCTGTTGTGAAGTATCGACCACACACTCCGATCGCAAAACGCAACTCCGTTCTCCTTGGCCACGTACACAACGTAGGCGGTGCGGAACTCGTTGTCGCGGTGCACCAGCCAGCTGCCGCCACTCACAGTCAGCGTGTTTGCAATGAGCATGGCGAAACCGAGACGGAACTCGCTGGAAACAACCTGCAGCACGCTGCCGCCAGCCACCGCAACATCCCTGAACATACACGCGCCCTTGTAGTATTCGGTGCTCGGCGCACTCCACGAGCTGTTCTGTATGGAGAACACGGAGCCGCCGCTGACACGCAGTTCCGACGCAAGAGCGTACATCACGTGCGTCCGCGAAATGACGACGCAGTTGTCCATGTAGAAGACGCTGGACAAGTTAGCGACAAAGCGGCGCTCCACGAGGATCGCAGCGCACGATTCCCCGCCACACACCAGCGTAGACCGCGTCATGACAAACCGCGTCGACAGAAGCCGGACACCGTCCAGGACAAGCGCGGGGCCGTACCGAAATCTCTCGTGGCCAATGGTCGTCGGCACGTACTGCGACCCGCCAACCGTCGCACGCAGCGTTGAGTTCGCCAGCAGCACACTCGAGTGCTGCGGCATCGCACCATGCAGCGCAATAGTGCCCTCCATCGACGTCACGTTTGTCATGTTAACGAAAGCGTGGGGCATCAGGCGCGCAGTGCTCTCGCTGAGGCCGCCAATCCGCAGCTGCGCGCCGCCCGCAAGCACGCAGTGGCGCAGCGTCACGTTCAGCGCGTCAGCGAACGCGTCCATCGAGCGCAGGTTCACCGCCACAATGATCGGCCCGCTGAACACCACCGAGTCGAAGCACGCCGTCGCACGCCAGCCGCCAACCGTCACCGACTCCGTCAGCGTCACGCCACCCACGCAGCCCTCCGCAGCACCGCCACCACCGCCGGCCCTCGCAGGCGGCACGTCGAACGGCAGGCACGCCTCGCCCACGCCGCCGGCACGGCAGCTGCACACGCAGTCGGAGAACGACGCCGTCAGCGCATCAAAGCACGCCAGCGCTGCCGCACAGCCGTCGCACGGCACCACGCTCACGGAGGGCAGGCCAGCCATGCGGTAGTCGCCGCTGCTCAGCAGCACCCGGCCGCCGGCACGGTTGCACTGCACCGACACGACGCCGCTCGTGATCACCAGCCCGGAGACAAGCGTCGCGCCGGTGGCAGCGCAGCGCGCAATCGACACGGTGCCGCCGCTCAGCGTAACCCCCGACAGCGACGCCACCGACGACGCCTCGCCCACCGCCCACACGTCGCGCAGCTCCACCCACCCGCCGCCACCGACCGTCCCACCGTCGCAACGCACCAGCGACGACGCAACAGACCCCTCGACGCCCACGAAGCGCAGCACCGAGTCAGACACAGTAACACGCTCGCCAAGCACAAAGCCGCCGCCGCTGCTCACAACCGACGCGTTCGTCACGGAGAACACCGAGTGGCTCCGCAGGCTGAGACGCGACGAGGACCCCACATGCATCGCGGACGCGGTCGGACCGCCCGACGCCTCCAGCAACACGCCGTCAAGCACCACCGCGCTCGACAGCAGGTCCACGCCGCCGCCAACGTACACCGCCGACCCGCCTGCCTGCAACGACCTCAGCACAGTGTTGCTCACACGCAGCTGCGTCTGCAACAACGACGTCGCGTGCAGCACAAGCGGCGACGCCACCGCGTCCGTCAGCCCGCTCAGCTGCGAGTAGCGCATCGGTCCCGCCGTCACAATCGTCGAGTCACGAACCGTCACGTTCGTGCGTGCCGGCAGGTTGTGCACAAACACAAGCGAGCAGTAGCTCCCGGACAGCCCGCTCACGCTCACCTCCAGGCTCCGGTCACTCGCCGGCTCGCCGTTGTAGCCCCGCACGTAGATCTGCGCACCGCCGTCGCACACGCAGTTCCTCAATTCGATGCACAGCGCACCGGGAAGCATCGCCGGCACGTCGAACACCACAGCCACGCCGTTCGTGATGTACACGCCGTCCATCAGCAACGTGTCCACGGCGCGGCCAACCGTAATGGCTCTGTCCACCGTGCCGCCCCGCAGTCGCAACACCACCGCATGCACCGCGGGCATCCACACAGCCACCGCCACCAGCGCCAACACAACGAGCAGCGCCGCACGCATAGCCAAAATGGCCCTGCGCCGCACACGGTACCGACTGCGCGGACACGCACCCGCCGCAGACCACATCCAAAGACCCAGACAGGTACCAACAGGGCTGTCGTGGCGTGTCGCACTCGCACCGTCGACCAATCCTCCCGCTTCGCAAATCCTTTTCTAAAAATGGCAAATACAGAGAAACGATTCCGATAGAGCGTTATCCCACTACTACTCCTAATAATGCGCGTAATCACTAACACCTTGAAACGATAGTTGTGATTGTCAATCCAAAATATCTCTAACTGCACGGTCAGAGGAAAAAAAGGCAAAAACAACAGTAGCTAAACACAGTGGCACACAGAGAGATCCGGCCACGAACAGTCCTCGTCACAGCACAAACACCGAAAAGAAGACGCGCAGATGCAATCACGCCGCCAACACCATCGCCCTCCCTCATCGAACAGCACCGCACTAAATCGCGCCGTGGATACCCTGTGAATTAGCGGCAATGGAGCAGCATACACGGAACGGCATCAGAATTTCATCCTACAATTGCTCAAATTTATGTTTCTCGTACTTGCTGGCAACAACACTGAAAAGAACTCAGAAGAGAAATCTTCCATCCTTCCTCCCAATCAAAAAAGCAAAAAACGACCCTCTCTACCCTCTCCCTTTCCACGGCCTGAGTGCCGCAAGAGGCTGTCAATAAAAACACGTGCGTGGAGGTCCCAAATGTGCGGGCGGGGTCGGCATCCACCCACACACACCCGTGCTCCCTCCACTCTCCCCCACACAGGGGCGGTGCCATGCGGGAAAGAAGTCCGCCACACGACGCATGCAAAAAGCAATCGGTGAAGCAACACCACCCATGTCGCACCACAACAAAGAGCCATGCGCTCAGCACAGACCCACGGCCGCAACGAGAGGAACGGGGCGCATCCAAGTCCAGGGCACAGTCCTTCAATTCTCTCTTCCCCGACAAATTGAAATTACACCCCACAACAGGTTGTGGCGGGTGGTGTCCCACACCTACGGTGACGCACGGCGCACACCGTTCGCTCCCCTCCGAGTGCACTCAACGGGCCGGGGCAGGGCGCCCCGTCATCCTCGTGCCATCGCAAAGGCGAACAAAAACAACCGTCGTCGCTGGCCACCGGCGCCTCTAGCAGGGAAGATGAAGGAATGGGGGCATTTCAACAGCAAAGCCGACAGAGGGACATCCAACGGGAAAAAAAGACACAAAGAGACAGTGGGAAGAGAAAATACAAAAACGAGCGAAAGGGATTTACAAAGAAAACAAAACATAATCAACAAAAGGCAGAAAAAGAATGATAGTCCAGCAAAAACCACAAAAGAAAAAGTGATCAGGCAGGACTTCTATTTCGTGCACCAAGCAAAAAAAAACGACCGTGCGTTTGTGTGCACACACATTGCCCACACCAAGAAAAAGTAAAAAAAAAAAGATTGTACTTTTCCACAAGGCCACACAACGCCCCTCACATTACATGCGGCACACGGTCTGCTCCTCCGCTCCTCCTTTTGTGCAGTCCGTGGGAATCACAGGAATGAGTCCGGCACAGCGTGTGGGCAACAGAAGAAAACAGGAAGGAGAGGGTGCGCCACACATGAGGATGTGTGTGAATGATCAAAGAAATTTCACAAAAGCAAGAATTCAATGGATAAACACACACAAGCATACAAAAAAAAAAATTACTCTTCGGAAGGCAATGGAATTGGAAGTGGTGCTGCGGATGTGTTCCAACGATTGCAGCACCCCCACACTCTCCCAGACCCCAACAGAAAGCCGCAGTGCCCCAAAGCCCCAAAAGCGGAAGCAAAAACACCCGAGACACACACCCATGCACGGTGCTCTCACTCCTTAAATCCATCGCCCTCAAGTTATCGCTGCTCTCGGGATAAGAAGAAACGCTGTCAGAAATGGCCTCACTGCCAGCTCACCCACTCCTCAGGCAGCGCTGGTAACGGCCCCATCTTTGGCCCTTCCGGCCCTTTTGATTCTCCCCAAGCAAGAGTACTAGACACTGGCACAACGTTGAAGTGGCCGGCTGCGCCAGGGTGCAATGTACTTCCGGAATTCTTCCATACTCAACGGTCGGTTGTACAGAAAGACGTTTTTCGTCGTCACACGCCTCTCACTCCGTGTGTCGTCTGCGCAGTCTCCATCCCCTTCAATGCGAAAGTGTCCAATCTCCTGTGAATTCCCTCCATTCGCTGATGTCGATGTTGAATTCTTGAAACGCTGGCCAGTAGTGTAGACAGAGACCCGACTGCCAGTCCAAGGCACAATCGCCACCTGCCATTCCTTACCCAGTCCCAAAGTGATTCCGTTTGTATCCTTCTTTCCGTTGAACATTGTTTCCCACCTCATTTCATGCGCTTGCGACTGTTCAAGAAATGCAGCGCTGCCTGTTTCATTTACCCCCACACCCATCAAAAAGATGCTGCCGCAAGACGGTGACAACTTGTAAATAGACATCGCCTCCACAAAAGGTGAACCCGATGATTGCAAGGCACTACATCTGATTCTTCCCCCAATTCCCAACGGACCGCTACGCCCAGAAACCAACGCCCTTGGAAGCCGATCCACTGGAAAACCCTTCTTCCACAGCTGCCCCACCCGTCCCCGTAGCGTTCAGCCCCCAAGTCCCTCTTCCCTCCATGTACTCTCGGATAATTTGCCGGACAAACATCCAACCAGCCCGGCTGGAGGCATGAAAGTGTCGCAGCCCTCGACGGACAGAAGATTTTTCTTGACATTTGAGTAAGGGCAGAACTGGAAGACAAAAATGTACAGCTCCTTCAAAGTCCTCACCAAATTCTTCGCCCGTTTCAGCTTCGCAGTCAGGCACACAGACAAATGGCTGCGCGCCCATTCCCCATCGTCCTTCTTCCCGCACAGTAAAATCAACTCCTCCCCATCATCCTCGCCTTCACCACCTTCGTAAAAAAGGGAGCTGGCGGCAGCAGCATGCACATTACGGGATGCCAGCCAAATACCCACAATGTGAACATTGTCTGCCAGCCAGAGAGAAGGCCGACCCTTTTCCTTTTCGCTCGCTTTATAACACACCGGTAGGGTAACGCGCAGAACATTCCCTTCTCCAATCGCCGCAGTGATGAAGCTGCTCAGGACGCCTTTCCCCTGTCCATCACGCCAGTTGGCCCACAGGCGGGCAATTGAGTGTCCCCAGGGGCTCCACCCACGCCTCCCCATTTTCACTGGACGCGTCCACCCTCCGTTGGCCGCCATCGGATGCAGTGATCATGCAAAGATCTCCACCTTCCCACACCACGACAAAGAGATCACTTCACCCCTCAGCAGATATCGCCCTCGACAGCGTTTATTTCCCAAGCTTTGCCGAGCACGCGATCGGTGGGGTGGGGTTTCTGCATTTCCCAGCATCAGGCGCTGTAGGGGAACACCGAGGATTCTCTTTTATTGCTGGTGCGCTGAGGTCTAGTTGATCCTTTTTTCTGATTGGGTTTTCCCTCTTTAGGAAAGCGCCGGTTCTGTTCTTGAGGTTTTTGTTTTCTTTTTTTTTTATTGTTTCTGATCCAAATGCAAACGATAAAGTTGGAGTATTTGACTGCTGGGGATCTGTATCTTTCTCTGCGTTTTTTGTTTGTTTTTAAGGAATAATGATCATATTTTTTGTTTTTGCGTGCTTTTTTTTTTTTTTTTTTTTTTGCTTCGGTTTATCGTTTTCTTCGATATTTATTACTGTTACCGTTATTGTTGGTCTTCTCGCCCTATTTTCTTGTTTTTGTTCTTGATTGATTTGCTTAGTTTATATTTATTTATTATTTATTTTTTTCTTTATTTCTTTATCATTTTTATTTATTTATTACTTGATTATTTGGTTATTTATTATTTATTTTTTCTTTATTTATGTATTTATTATTTGATTATTATTTTTTTTTTTTATTTATTCGTTTATTTATCATTTTTTAGTTATTATTGATTTATTTATGCTGTTTCTTTTTATTTTTCTAAATGTAGTCTTGGCTATTTTATTTTGTATTGAGGTTTTTTGAGCCGCTATAGAAATTGTTTTTTTTTTTTTTTTTTTTTTTTTTTTTAG
>NW_001849421.1:69215-80384 GCF_000209065.1 Trypanosoma cruzi
AGCGTATCAAAGGCTTGTATGTGATGGGAAAATGTTGTATCAACTGCTTTCTAATCGAGTCATATTTGTACTTGACGGATTCGACGACTTTTCACTTCCTCTAAAAAAAGTTTGGCTGGAGCTTTACCGGCAGTACAGTGTGGTAGTGGAAAAACTGCGCTTATTATTTGACTCGATCCTCAGATCATCAAAAGTTTTTATGCAACCTCCACCACAGCTAAAGCCTCTGCCAGATTCTTTTCTGGGGCAATTGGAGGACGATGTTCGCTTGAGTAGCATTCCAAGGGAAGATGTAACTGAGACGTTGGGAAAATTGGGAATATGTGGAAGTGAAATAAAGAGTCCGCCGAGAGAAACGGTCGAAAAAAAATCACCTCCACTATCACCCTCAGTGAACGCACAACCACGAAGTGGTAAAGAGTCCCCTCCTATACCACCTGTTGCTACTGAAAAGAAAGAGGCGGCATTCTCTATGGATGAGCTTTTTGTCAGCGCACCCGCAGCAGAATCAGGACCGGCGGTTCCTTCTGCTCCAGCCGATCCCTTGGTGGATAACCAGCATTTTCCGTTGTTCAGTCCTCAATCTGAAGAAAATATTGGGCCGGAAAATCTTGGGGATCACTATGCTGCTTTAAACACGGTAATTGATGATGGGTGGTCAACCGGTGCCCCCGTATCTTGGGAAGGTACCCCATCCGTACAATACTCAACTGCGGCTCCAGTTGCAGATGGAATGTCTCATACCGTATGGGGAGGAACTTATTCCTCAGCAACTGATGCGATTCCAAAACAAGGCAATGAAAACGTTTTCAAGGAATTATATAATGAAGAACAAAAGGGTTGGCATGCCAATAACATTTAGTGATACCTACAGCTTTTGAGTGAAAACCGAGAAAGTATTGTCATGACGCTTTGGTTATTGCTACTAGTAATTGCAAGAGTATTAATGTTTGAGAAGAGAAGAGAGATTAGTGGAAAAGTTTTTCAGTTTTTGTTTTCTTTTGAGGCGGGAAGGCGTTTCCTTTTTTTTTTAACTTTTTTTTGTTGTTGTTTGTGTGTGTGAGTAAATTATTTGAAATATTGTTACTAATACCTTCATTTCGAGGAAGGAAATCAATGATTTTAAAAGAGTTTTGTGCAGAGGGCTATGAACGGATACCAGAGGCCATAGCTTCGGGGGCGCAGCGTGTTGAGATTTGTGCCCGTTTGGATGTTGGCGGCGTCACCCCGTCCGCTGATACAATTCAAAAGACAGTGGAATATTGCCACTCTAGAAATGCTATGGTAATGGTTATTATACGCTGTAGGGAGGGCAATTTCTATTACAGTGATGAGGAATTCCAGGTAATGTTGAAAAGCGTGATATTGGCGAGGCGTTTAGGGGCAGATGGTGTTGTTTTTGGCGCCATTGACGTCCTTGGCAATGTGGACCCCCGAATTGGCATCCTATTGTCTGCTGCCAAAGGGATGTCTCTGACGTTTCACATGGCTTTTGATGAAATCCCTACCGAAAAGCAATTTCAGGCCATTGATGCGTTAACGGCCTACGGATTTCACCGGATTCTAACCCATGGAGGATCCGCAAGTACCAATATTGAAGAAAATTTGGATTGGCTGAAGGAACTCGTTTTATATGCAAAAAATAGAATATCTATAATGCCCGGAGGTGGCGTTACTAGTTTGAATGCTGAGAAAATTGCCAGGGATCTGGGTGTTACTGAGGTTCATGGAACACGGGTTGTGAGATTTGTTTAACAATTGGTATAATTTTTTCTTTGGGAGAGGGATATATATATAAGTACTTACGGTAATCTGCACGATTCTCTCCCCGTGTGGCTTTGTTTGTCTGTTAAAATGTTTTCTATGTTGATATTGGTGAGGAAATTCCCTTTTTGCTATGTTTATTAGTTTGCAAGCAACGTAATAAAGTAAAGGAGGCAATTATGCGATCCCTCCGGTTAAATAGATTGATTACTGTCGCCGCCTTAGCGCGGTCACAATCCGGTAGTGGCAGCGGTCGGTACCAACAGCGTGAGCAGCAGCAGCAGCAACAGCAGCAACAACAACAACGATTTGGTGGTCCTCGCGATGGTCGGCCTCTGAGGGGAAGGCCCCCGCAGAACTTTCAACAAGGTGGCTATCGCAATTCGTTAAACGAGCCCCAGCTCGTGGCAAAGCTACTGGAGCTCTACCCAAGTGGGAAGTCGTGGATGCCCATAAACAAATGGGCCTCGTCCATACCCGAGGAGATTCAAGAAGCGTTGGTGGCTTTTGGTGGCCTAGCACAGTTTACTGCATCACAAAGCAATTTTTTTATTGTGCGAAAAGAGAACGGGACAGTGGTTGTCTCACTTTCCACAATGGCTTCGGAACTGTGCGCTAAAAGGGAGAAAAACATTAAAAAACGCGAGGAAAAGGCTGCCGCCTTTTCTGCCCGTCGTCGGGATGATTCGAGACGTCAGAGAGGACGCGACTGAGCACTTTGCGATGTGACGATGTGGTACCGTTTTTTAATTTTCCGCTTTGTTTTTTTGTTTTTGAATTTGCCAAAGAATGGTGAAAAAGAAGGTTGGAGAAGGAGCAGGGATGACCTTGTGATTTGGCGCGAGAAGCAAAATAAGATAATAATAATAATAATAATAATAATAATAATAATAATAATAATGAAGTCTTTTTCTTGTCGTTGTGTTTGTTCTGGCTCGTTGCAATCCTTCTGGGTTCTCTGTTAACACACCCAAAACAACAAATCAACAAAGAAAGGGCAGGATTGGGGTCATGGTGCACTACTCAAGGAAGCCTCAGGTGAGCTCGAAGAGCGCCAAGGCGAAGGTCAGTGATCTCCGCTGCCACTTCAAGAACACGTTTGAGACAGCGAATGTGATCAACGGCATGCCCCTTCGCAAGGCACAGCAGCTGTACCGTCAGGTTCTTGCTAAGACACGCTGCATTCCTTTTAAGCGCTACAATGGCAAGATTGGCCGTACCGCTCAGGCGAAGGAGTGGGGACAGACAAAGGGACGTTGGCCACGCAAGTCTGTTGTTGCAATGCTCTCACTGCTGAAGAATGCCGAGGCAAACGCCATCGAGAAGGGTCTTGACCCCAACAAGATGGTCATCAAACACGTGCAGGTGGATCAGGCCGCCCGCATGCGCCGCCGCACTTACCGCGCTCACGGCCGTATTACGCCGTACATGTGCAGTCCGTGCCATGTGCAGCTCTTCATGACTCAGCCCCAGGAGCGTGTCCCTGTGCCGAAAAGCCAGCCGAAGAAGTAGAGTGATCTGACGGCCTGTCTTTGTGCTTATTTTTTTTTTTTTTGTTTTATTATTTATTTATTTTCTTGTTGTCTCTCTTTCTGGTAAGCACTTTTTTAAAATAGGCACACTTCTAGTTGATGAGGTTACCTTTTTTTTTTCTCAAAGACTGTTGTTTTTTTCCTCTTTTTTTTTTTTTTTTTTTTTTTTTGGAGGGGGCTTGTTTCTCTCATTTTGGACGGTTACTTATTGATTTAGGTGTATACAAACGAATTTTTTTTTAGAAATGTTTTTTAGGTCTTTTCTTGGGCGTTCCTGGCATGCTTCACAGACAACCGCAGATCGACTCTTGGTGTCTCATCATCATCATCGGCTAATCGATAGCCGTTATTGGGATTGTGCAACTCCGTCCAAAGCACTTTCTGTGTTGGGTCTGCTGGTTAGATCAGGTACGATGATAGACAAGCTTGACAAGGCCGCCTCAGAGGCTTTGAGTGCAATGGGTCCTAGCATGACAATGAGCGAGCAGGCTCTTTTGGGCAAGTGGTCGTCGTTCTTGCGCTTGAAGATTTCTGCGGACGGTTCCTCAAGTACCCCCCAAAACGTTGGGTCGGATATATGCAGTACGGATATTAACGAGAGCGTTGTGGCGTTGTATTCCCTTTTCATAAGGGATTCTCAGACGAGTGTTCTGGCAGGGGAGAGATCCATTGTCCTTTCAACAGATTCAGTGCTGCGGTTAGACCCCATTTCGTCTCTAATGCTCTTAGAAATGATGCTTTCGAAATCGTTTCGGCAGGGTGCTGCTTGGCGAAATGAAAATATTGCTGGAGCGCTTCTTACTCGTCTTAGATATCATGTGATTTACAGCAATGTGATTGGGTTTAAGGCTCTTTGGTGGATTCTCCACATTCTTAGCGACAAAGAGTCCGTTTTGCAAAGAAGGTCGGTCGAAAGTGGTCGTCTCTTTAGGGCGTGTCTCAGGCGTCTTCATGACATGCTACCAGGACTAACACCTGGTGACTGTCTTCTGCTATTCCCATTGTTGAAAAACTCCCTTTACGACAAACCATTTATTATCTGTGCCGATATTATGAGGCGAGTCGTGACGTGCGAATTAGAAGAGTTGGGTGTTGTACCAACCTCTGTCATAATGCATACCTTGGAGTGTGGGGATCTAGTTCCCCCGTTTCGTCGTCGACTGTATCAACTACTCTGCGAGGATTACCGTATGGGCGATATTGGGAAAGGAGAGTGTTTGTTTCTTCTTTCAATCATAGCCACATCACCCGACATGGACGAGGTTGAAAAAAATAATTATGAGGATGATACTGGATGTACACTTTGTGAGTCTCTCTTCGCGCAGCTTTACGTCACTGCCAAAAGCATGAATGCCGTCGAGTGCGTCCAGGTCCTTGAATACATGGAATTTTTGGCCACCTCACACTTTTCAGTAACTATTCCGCAAGACTTATTGGAAAGACTAAAGAAGAGAGTTTTTTCTTGGACAAGGCAGGCCTTGAAACGACCCAACTTGACGGTGCTGGAGCTACAGTGTGAAGTTGAAGCAATACATCGTCTTGAAGGAGTTCTCAGAAGATCGGTCCTTCTTCCTTTTCTTGCCGGTGATGCGGCGGTAATTGGTGAGATTTCCAGAAAAGTCAATTATCGTCTAAAAAGGCCCATAGAGGGAAATGTGGCCTGAGTATATATATATATATATATACAAGAAATGAAGCGGGCGCCTTGAAATTTGTTGTTGTTGTTTTTGATTTGTAGTTTGCTCCAAAATATGCGCTTGAGCGGTGGAAGGTTTGAGCGTGAGAGCCGAGAATGAAATGTAAATAATGGGGTTTTCCCGTGTTATTTTATGGTTAACTGGGAACTGCGATCTCTTTTTCTTTATAAATGGGTTTTGTTTTTACACCTTTTTGAAATTTGACAAGGGCTGCTGTAGAAAAGTGGGAGAGGAACAATGCAATTAGTTTGTCTGGGGCTTGCGGTGGCCATGCTCTTTGCCGTTTGTGCGGAGTGCGCGGATTCGATGGCCCTCATGTTCGCAAGAGAGATATCTCTTCGTGATGTGGGAAACGTAAGCGTGAGCGCTTCTTTTAACGATGCGGCTTCAAAGTATGTGGAAAATGCTTTTAAGCCGAATACTGTTTTTGCCGAGTCTTTTGCGTCGCCTCCAGATGTGGCTATTGTTGCGAGGCACTGGTTTGTTGGTGCCCAAGATAAGGTTCTTGATTCCTTTCGTGAACTGAACGCCCTCTTCGACAAATGGTCGATGACGCCTGTCGCCGCGTTGGTGAGCAGCTTGAACCAACTGTCATTTACCGATCTAGGGAGACAACCATCAGTTGTCAGCTTCAACGATAACTGCAGTTACGGTGACGAGAGTATTGGCATTGGTTCTCCGGACTTTGGCTTTGATAATCTTTCATTTCTTTTTACTATGCAAGTAAACCCCAGTAATGGCTTGAAACAGCGGCTCTGCCAAATTCTTTCAATGCACGATTGCACTCTTATCACACTGGACAGTTCTAAAGAAATCGACGGGCTATATGTGGCGCAAGTGACAATAACCTCGTCCAACAGGAACCTTCTGCTTATAAAAATTCTGAACAACGTTCAGCATGTTTCGATTCTTTTTTTGGATCGCATTCTTCTTGTTCGCGTGGCAGGTGTACAGGTGTACCTCCGGAAAAAGCTTCCACCTCTTACTTACAAGGGAAATACGGCTGATTGCCTTTCACATTATTGGTATTTAATCTTTTTGATGTTGCTTTTACCTTTAGCACTCATTGCCGGGCAACGCCTTAAAGCATGTGGAGCCGAATCTGGTAGAAAATCTATTCGTGCCATGGAGTGGGATATTCGTAGTGGGGTCCGCTTTAAGGGCCAGTTTCAGACACATTTCTCTGGTAGAGGTCAGGCCTCTTCGGCCGTCATTTCAGGAATTTTTCCTTCGGGGACTCAGCATGGTGTTCAGAACCGAGAGTACGCAGTTTGGCAAAATGCCCCAGGAGCGAAACAATTCCCACACCAAGGACAAAATATGTATTATGACCCCAATAATGCCTGGCAACCCGGTGAGGGGCAAGATAGTCAGCAAATTTACCCCATTACTAGTCGAGTTTAGTTGGAATACGAGGGTCATGTATAATTGGCTGGCAATATATATATATATATTTGTATATTCATGCGGGGAGGAAAAAGCAAATGCATTTGCCCGGGTATGAGAAAGAAAAAGGTTCTGAGCTTCTCGGTCCTTAACTTTTTTTTTTTTTTATGTGGCACTAATTGTGGGTATGGGTATCGGTTGTAGATGTTCTTCTATTGCTGCCACGGCCTGAGGTTGGCTGTTTTTTCCCTCAATAATAAAAAACAAAAACAAAGAAATAAACAAAAAAATTTTGTTTATCTTTGTGGTGGTAGAGACGCGTTTTTATTGATACTTTTCCCCGGACAAATCTTCCATTAGAAAAGAGTGAAAAACAGTAATAATAATAATAATAGTAATAGTAATAAGGAATTGTGTCTCTTCAGGTGGGTTTAGCACCCGTTGCAGCTTTTTTGATTTTTTTTTTTTTTTTGGTGGGATTAAATTTTCTTTCTCTTCCTATTTATATACATGTTTTTTCTTTTGGGTATGAAATGTTGAGAATAACAAAAAGGGTAAAGGAGGGAATTACATTCCCTTCATTGCAATGCTGCGCCTAGGGTCATATCTTCTGTGTGCCAAATCGATTCAACGTATGGCTGGGGCTGCCGAGCTGTCAAAAGACTACAAAAAGATAGAGGATGAGGAAAAATATCTTGCGGAAGCGGAGGCGAAGCGCAAGGAGTATGAAAATTATCCCTTGCGCTATCGATTGCTGGAGTGCAAACCCGGATTGCCACTTGCTCTGACCAAGTTGAAGTACCTCCTGGCCTGCCGGAGGACACATCCTGAAGCCGGCGGCAATGCGGAAGACTTCCTGCGGGTTAGTCTTGCGTACCAGGACATCATGAAGGACTACGGCGTGGAGACTGTTGAGAACAAGATTGTGAACCTGGGCAATTTCCAGGTGGATGACCACGAAGCACGAAACTATTTGGAGGCACGTGCCCAAATAAAGAGTTTTATACCTATCTCCACCCTAACGGATCATATTAGGAAGATTGAAGAAGTTAAGGCGCGTCTTGGAGACGACTTGGCAGAAAAAATAGCCGCCAATGACGATGAGGCGATGCTTCTTCTTGAGGACATTGAAGAAATTATGGAGGAGGATGGTCTTCGTACCGTTCGACTGGGGCTGCTTGAGGATGGCAGTGTCAGAGTGGAGAACAAGATGCTCCTTACCGATGGTACTGAAAAGCCATTATGCCTTGAGAAACTTTCCAAGAACCAAGAGGAACAAATTAAAAAAAGGGAAGCAGCTGATGATGGCACTTTGAAAAGTGTGAGCGACGAACCAACTGGGCAGCAAGAATCAAATCTCAATTTGGGACAAGACACGGATGGAGGTGAAAAGGCCATATGGACAGCAGATGTCAGTGCCGAAGACATTGAGGTTCTTACGGCAAAGGACAAAGTACAAGATCGCTCAGATGTGGCTGGACTGGCATCTCGGACAGCTACAGAGGTGATGAAAAACACGGAGATAGTGAAGCAGGTTCGTCTTGAATCCTCCATACTTTTTGTTTTTTCTCTGTGCATTTTTCTGGTTGTGTACGTCTACATAGAGGGACTGATGCGCGCAAAGATGCAAAGCAAGAAACGACCCGAGACTATGGAGCATGTTACAACAGATACAATGCTCCCATGGTGGGGAAATGATGCTGAGTACGAAAGCCAAGTGAAACGTATTTTTGTGGAAGAATGGCGTCGGGCCCGCGCGAGCTCTCGTCGCGTCCAGACGTTTCAAGATGGCGTTGCCCGGGAGTCGTTGGATGAGGAGACCAAAAAGGAGATGGATCTCAAAATATTCACTGTGACGGCTGAGCGTCTACGGGAGATGAGGGAGCGTGCGGACAAACACACTGGTCGCCAATAATTCGGTAGTGGTGTGTGTGTTGTTTTTTCTTGGGTGTTATGTTTTGTTTATATTTTTATTTTGTAGACTGACTTAGAGCAAAATGTGCTCCATACTTTTTTTCCCCTTTTACTTATGTGTCTAGGGATTAGGGAGGGGGGTTATTTATTCTCTTCTTGGCTCTAGACGGTGTAAGCAACATCATTGGGTGTGTTTCTTTTTTCTATAAGTACTGGCGTTTTTTTTTTTTTTTCTTTCTTTCCTTATCCCTTTCTCTTTTCTTATCTCTATTTGCTTCACATTTTGTTCTTCTTTCTATGACTCTCTGCTCTCGCGTGGCCTACAAAAAATTTATCCCTCATACTTTTTAAAGGAAAGATGGCGGTTGCTTTTATTTTCGACGCCGGCTCCCTTTACCAAGTGAGTGAAAACGGGGGCGAATTGATCTGTCTGCCTCTGGTGTGTCCGATTCAGTCAGGGGCCGATGTGGCCTGCTTCAGTGTGGAGGAGTTTTACTTTGTTGAGCGTGACTCGCCCCTTCTCTTGCGACGCTGGAGGGTGTCGCTTGACTGCAAAGAGTATGCACTTCCCGGCCCGGTCCAAAACGTCCTCGTTCACCGTCAGAAGGTGTACTGTTGTGGTAAAGACTCTCTTTTTGTCTTTGACCCCCTCTCTGAGGAGTTTGAGACGCTGGAACTCCAGCGCGGAGCATCCGATTTAGAGGCGTTGGATCATGGGTTTGTTTTTTTGGATGAGAATCAGGAGATTTATGCATACCAATTCAACCAGTGCCCTAGGAAGGTGGAACTGACGAGAAGGGGAATTCGGCTATTGGGCCGTTATAGCCAATACGTCGTTGTTCTATTGGACTCGGGTCAAATAGTATGCGTGAATGAGAAGGGTGAAGTTTGGGATGAAATCCTCTCTTATACATTTACGAAGCCCTTCATTTCTTTGAGCTCAGGTGCTCTCCTTACCGTGAACGAAGGAGGCAAAATATGCCTGTATGCAAGGGACACCACGACTCCGATTGTTAGTGAACTTCAGGTAACCGAGCCGAAACTTCTTTCCGTGCCTTCTGCCCAGCCTGAGGGTTCGTGCTTGATCTGCCTCTGTGATTTCGAGGAGGGTGGTGGGGTCACGTTGGACTGTGGTCACCGCTTCCATCGTGATTGCCTTGCCGAGTTTTCCTCTCGGGCCGACGGTTTTCGGGCAAAGGGAGAGCACGTGGTTTTCACGTATGCCGTTTGCCCAGGGGGGTGCGGCAGTCAAATTCGTCATGCCGCTGCCCCTCTCTCCGAATACATGGGACGTTTGCGTCGGGAAATTAACTTAGACGCAGAAAATCGTCTTCGAGAAATGAAAAACAAAACGGTAGAGGATTTACTGTATTATATCTGTTGCCGCTGTGAAAAACCTTTTTACGGAGGTGAACGCCGATGCTTCCGTTCCAATAATGTGGAGCCCGTTAAAAAGCCTTGCGAGTTAATTTGCTCGGAATGCAATGACGATTTTCTCTGTCCAGTTCACAAGCACAATTACGTCCTTTATAAGTGCCGATATTGCTGCAACCCCGCAACACACTTGTCATTTGGCAATCGTTATTTGTGTAACCGATGCGATGAACGTTGGGAGACGACCGAACCAGAGCCTATAGCATGCCCAGGTCCTGGTGAATGCCCGCTTAAGGGCGCACACAGTACAGATGGTTCCATTCCTCTTGGATGCATGCTTTGTGCGTCATTCAGTGCGATGCATAT
Source organism: Trypanosoma cruzi (assembly GCF_000209065.1). NCBI lineage: Eukaryota > Euglenozoa > Kinetoplastea > Trypanosomatida > Trypanosomatidae > Trypanosoma > Trypanosoma cruzi. The sequence continues at coordinate 79,249 of NW_001849421.1, forward strand.
CAACCTTTTTGCCCCTTTTTAGTTTCTAGGGCAACGGTGGCCTGTCGGATCTCGTGCCTTCTTGAATCGGGAGGGGGCACTTTTTTGCAAAAAGGGATACATATGCGTGTGGTAATTTTTTACTTTTCTTCTTTTCTTTTTTTTTTTATGGGCGGGGGAAATGAATGCACTGGAAACGAAAACAAAGACAAGTTAGCCGATAGTATCGATCAGAGTAGTAAAAGATACTTACATGTCGGGCCGGGTGTACAGATTCTTTACCGGCAGGGAGCAGCCGCAGTGGCTGTGGGATCTCGCATTGGAAATTCGTATCCCGGCTGTATTCTTGGCGTATGTTGTGTACGTCAACACGCGTTGCTACTATGACGCGCTTAATGCCTATCAAGCGAACTCCCGATGGGCCATGACAAGTGGGAAGCTTTTGGAGCTCCGGAAACTGAACTATCGGTACATCAGTGTTCCTCGATACGCGGTGCGGTACGAATACGAAGTTGACGGCAAAAAGTACGTGTCGACGAGGGCGACAACTGGAACTCCCTACAGGAACTGGATGGAACGGTTTTACAACGACACCATCACCGAGTCCCAATATCTTCAGGCAATCCCCGTGCTTCGTTTGGGTGAGCGCTGCACTGTTTTTTACGACAAGAAAAACCCAGGGGCGCACTCGGCCCTTGCCCACGACGCCAACTCATTTGAAATTTCAATTCTGAGCTTCTTTACCGTCGTCCCCCTACTCATGGGGTATCTTATGAAGGCACATTGGTGGATGCTCAAAAAGGCGTACATGCCGAACAAAAAAATGCGCGTTCGCTTTCCACCAACAGCCCGTCCGCCCCCTCCTCCGGAGCCGCCGAAAAATGTCTCGCAGATCTCTCCGCTTCCCAAGTCATGAGTGACGAGAGGGAAGTAGGGAAGGAGGAAGAGATGAGATTTGAAAAAGGAAACGGTGGAGAGGGAAGAAAAGGCCCGGAAATGAAATGACACCAAACTATCTCACGCTTGATATTTCTCTTCCTGCGATAGGGATTACCGACACAATCACACTTTGGAATCCCACTTGTTATTGTGCATTTTTGTTGTTGTTGCTTTTATTTCATTTGTTCTGCAAACCACGAAAAAAAAAAAAAAAAAGC
>NW_001849421.1:80484-93281 GCF_000209065.1 Trypanosoma cruzi
ACGGAACGAGTGCCGTCGTGGCAAACATGGGTGGCGAGGTCACGGAGCCCTCCATTCATCCCGCAAAGAAACCTACAGGCATCTTTGGGCGGGTTACCGGCCCCATGGTCAAGCCTTCAGAGTTCCTAAAGAAGAATGAGGGACCATTAACCGCCAGTCGAGGAGCACCGATTGTCAACAAGACAAAATTTCTCAAGAGTGCAAAAGATGCTACAAAGTCAAAGGATAATATTCCGAGTAGGTACGATAAACCCGTCATGGGTCTGAAAACCGAAAAAAATTACGTGGTGGCAAATGCTGTGGAGAGTGTTCTCGCCATACCGAGCAAATGCATTCCTCCCCCAGAGAATCGTGCCGTCGACCGCGTCGATTTTGGGAAAGTCCCGGTCTATTTGGAGGAAGTCAAGGAAGAAATTGAAGAGCGTCATGCCCTGGTAGAGAGACTTAAGGCTGCTCAGCGTGAGGCTGAAGAAAGATGGTCTGAACTTTCGGCAGAGGAACTTGAAGGGCTGCGACAAGGACTGCAGCGACGGTGGGACGCACTGAATTCGGAGTACCAATCAAGGGGATTCAGCAAAATTCAAACTCCCTTGCAAAAGGCTCACCACGAGGCTCTAGGGAAAGAACTCAATGCCGTGGAGTTTGCAATGCACAAACTGAGTCGTTCACATGTTTTTGTATACGATGATCAGCGTTGATTCTCCCACCTCCCTCCCTCCCTTTTTTTTTTCCTCCCCCCATTCCTTTTGGTCGGGGAGGGACGGGAGAAGCGCTCGCACGTGTGTAAACCCAGTGGGTGCGAGGAGCAAAGAAAAGAGGAGCAACAAAGCGAGAAAAAGTTAATAGAAAACACCGAATGCTGACTCGTGAATCAGCGGCGTGTGGTCTCATTGATGCGTTCGTCATGTAGAGGCTTGAACCCATCGATGCGTATTTGTTATGTATAAACTCTCGTGAGGGATGCTCTCTTTGAAAAATGTAAACAGAAAAAAAAAACAACGAAAAAAAAACAACTTGACGGTTGTTGTTTGCTGCAATCTTCATCCGTCTTTTTTTTTTTTCAGTGTACCTCTCTACGTCTTTTTCTTTTTTTGCTGCGTCTGTGTATTTGTGAGCTCTTTGGCATTATTGACGGATCTGTATGAAATTTCCAGCAAGTAGGCTTCTGACAGACAAGTCTCCGCGGCGTGCGTATGTGCCGTCGCGCGCTGACAGTTTAGAGAGCGTTGTAGTGAAGGGACTTCATTTTGGGCAACGCAAATTACTCCTCTCGGAGATTGAGTTTCTCTCGGCATACTTGGAGTCACAGAAGAAATCTGCCAAGCCACTGCTCGTGGTGTACGCTGGTGCGGCGAGAGGCACACATCTTCCGTTTCTATTTAAACTCTTTGAAAAGGTGAAATTTGTTCTTATTGACCCCGCCCCTTTTTGTGCGTCGGTGCAGGAGCTCGCCAAAGATGAGAAAGGCCCTATTTTAGAGCTGTTGGAGAGATACTGCACGGATGAGTTGTGCCTTAGGCTATCGCGCTCCTACTGCTCTAATTATGACATTATTCTCATTAGCGATATTCGCTCTGGCGAGCCGGTCAACCAGTCAAGCAAGGAAAATACGGTGATGATTATGCGTGACAACGAAATGCAGCGGAGTTGGTGCTGGTCCCTTAAGGCGAAGGCGGCTCTATTGAAGTTTCATCCACCCTACCCTCGCTGCAAGGACACCGCATCGCGGTATTACGACGCGTCTGACGACACTCCTGACAGTGTTGACTACTTTGACGGAAATCGTCTGTTTGGGGTTTGGGCTCCCAAGTCCTCCTCTGAGGTGCGCCTTTGCGTGGCAGGGCCCTTTATTCCCGGTGCAAAAGTGCCAATGCGAAAGTACGACTGCACTGTGCACGAGGAGCAGTGTTACTTTTACAATACAGAGGATCGCTATGCTCGGGACTGCGAGGCAGAGAAGGAAATTTTGGAACGGTACTTGAAGTTAAATTACGGGACGTTTTCTGGAGGTGTCATTAGTTTGTCAAAAGAAATTAGTAAATTTCTGAACTTCCCACTTTTTGCTCCGCTGGAGCCTTCCTTCACTGAAAACGACGCACGGTGGCTGACTCTCATCTATTCGACGAGGGATCCCAAGTGCGAGGAGTGGTTTGAGCCATTGCGTGGCCTGATGACGCTGGAAGTCGTTCAGAATTTGATCAAGACGTATCGCAATGAAAGTTCTGTTCCGTTGAATGTGACGGTTGGACCCATAACTCTCACAAGGGATTTTTGGAAGGTCATGTGCATTGGAAATCTGGTGGAGGCCTACGGTCTTCCACGCCTTCATTGGCGCTTTTTCTCGCAAATTGTGTCGCGCAAGTCGAAAAGGACATCTTTGTAGCAGTTGTCAGGATATCTAAGAATTTCCCTAGGTGATGCAACAAACCGACAAAAGCTAAAAGAAGGATGGGGAGGGAAAAAGGGAAAAAGAGCGTGTTAACGGAAGTAACGGAGGAGAAACACCTGCTCATGCTTAGGTCTTTGGCGCCCTTAACCGCCACCATTACTGCTGTCGTGTTAATGCCCCTGGAGAATGAGGGGGAAGGAGAGGAAGAGGTATGATTGACTTCTCTCTTTTTTTTTTTTTTTTTTTTTTTGCTTCACACGCTGAAAGTGAATAGTCTGAGGGAAGGAAAGCTTCAAGGGCAAATTAACTTGAAAGGGCAAGAAGAACAATAAAAGCAATCACTAGCAAAAATTATATACATAAGTACATATAAATATATATATATATATATATATTGGGTTGATATAGATCCAGTGAACCATAGCGGGTGATAAATGCGTATTAGGGTGGACATTGAGTTGCAGGAGCCGGAGCTTCAAAGCATTGATCATATTAAGCACGTGTTGAAATCGTTTCCGGAGGGCGTAAATATAGGATTTTCCACGAACAAGGAGGCACTTGCACGATTGGTGAACAATGCGCTAATGAAACGCAACTTTGAGTCCATAATTCCAGAGCTGAAGGATAGACTCTGCCATCCTTCCTTATACGAGGACTGCCTAGATGTTCTTTGTGAAGCTATCTTTGATTCACAGCGCGGGGAAAAAGGGGATCCACTTGATGGGTTCATTAGCTTATTATCACAGCTTCCGGAGAGTAAACAAAATACTGTTAAAAGCGATATTGTTCAACGCGCAATGATTTTTCTCTCGCGACACCGGCGACTTGATTGTAGTAGGGTACCGCTACTGCCCTATGCAGAGGTCCTGGCCGCACTTACCAAGGCAGAGATGCTCAATGTCCGCAGTGTAGTGGTTGCCCTGATGCAGATGATTCGTCTAGATAATACACGAAGTGCCGGTATCACATGTCTGGGGAAAATGGTGGAGGTGGCGCATGAGCTGCTGCTGGAACGATTAGATCAACACACCCTTGAAACCCTGCGCTCCACGGTGGCCTTCGCCCAGCAAGATGACACATTTCTTTATGATGTTGAATATATTATGGAACCCTTTGGATGGAGCCAATCTGAAAAGTTCATTAATTTTGCCGTTCGGCTTTCGGGGGCCCATCACACCTCCGCTATTTTGTCCCTGGCGTATGGAGGCGGCGCGAATTCTCGGGAGGCGGTAGTGACATCATCTGTGGACGGAACGATTGGGACGTGGGATCAATCCGGGGTTCTCACTGAGAACCTCGTCCTTTCACGTCATTATGCCTCCTCGATGGACTTTGCGAACTCTGGACGGATTCTTATTGTGGGCACGGTGGGAAGACACGCTTCTGTGGCGCCCGCAATTGTTCTGTATTCGACGGACCCTACGTACAATGAAGAATCCAATTGGCAGGAAAGTGGTGGCGCAGAGCCGCGGGGAGCCCGTTTCATTACCACGGTTCGAAGTTTAAGAGGTACAGGTACCCTGAGGTACTGCTGTGGCGTTACTACTTCCTCGGCCAATTCCGTACTACTGTACGATGGAACCCAAATGATACAAGAATATAATGATCACAATGACATTGTATCTGCTATGCATGTTATTCCAGACAGGGAACACATTCTTGTTAGTGGATCACGGGACTGTTCAGTAATGATATATGATCTCCGCATGGCTCAAAATACCACGACGCCTTCTGCGTATCGCCACTATAGCACTGTCACATCTATTGGGAGTTGCGGCGACTATCTCTTTACCAGCGGTCTGGACCGGCGCGTGGTGGTGCATGATTTTCGCATGATGGGTCAAGGCGTGGCCACAAGGGAGCTGGATAGCGCCGTTCTAAGTCTTTCTGTAAACCCAAACATGGTATGTGCTGCCTCAACAATGACAGGCATTCACCTCATCAACTTTGCCAACAATGCAATGCCAACTTGCAGGGCAGATGGAGGGCGCATGAGCCCACGTTATAATGCCATTGCTTGGAATGCTCAAGGTAATGTCTTGTATGCTGGTGGCGACAGCAATACCCTGGATTTGTTTACTCGAAGTTATCCTGATACTGAGGCATACATAGCCTGAGTGAGTGAGTAATAAATTTATCCCCGCATATATATATATATATATATGCGTGTGTGGATATGTGAGTTGGAAGAAGCCAATGAATGGAGATTTTTTTTTTCTCCTTTTTCCCTATATTTTTTTCCTCTTTCTTTATCATGGTTATCATTCCGTCTCTTTTATGGATGCAGGGAGAGAGGGGGCTCTAAAGGTGGATGCGTCTTTTTCTTCCAGTATATGCCGACCACTTGGTTGATAGAAGCGTGAGTGCAAAGATTATTAACAAGAGCAAGTTGCAACAATGAACCTAAGAAAAGCAAAAAGGAGAATAAAAAAACAAAAAAAAAAAAGGAAAAAAAAAAAGAGGAAGAGGAAAAACAAGGAAAAAAAAAAAGAGAGAGAGAGAGAGAGACGTGTTTATTAGGGGAGTGCGATGCAAGCGCAGCTCCCTCCCTTTGAATATGACCCTGCTTAAAATTTTGTTTCTTTTGTGGTGTTATTTTCCCTGACTTTTTTTTGTGTCCGCCTCTTGGCTTTCTCCGTTTTTTTTTTGTTGTTGTTGTTTTTGTTTTTTTTTTTGGTGTGCGGTTGCCGTGTCGACGCCGCAGAACGTCTGTGGTTTGTTATTTTTCAAGCTCTTTTTTTTGTTTAGTTTTTTGTTTTTTATTTGGGGAGGGGGGGGGGGTTGCCAGGAGTTAACTAAAGCCAGTGCTTAGAGTGCACCGCCAAAGGGGGGAAAATGGATGACGGGACGAGAATTCCGGAGGATGTCGAGGTATTCCTTCGCGCTGCACGGGCGAGGGATACCTTCAAATGCGCCGAACTTCTAAAAGAAACTCCTAGTCTTATCAACTCCGTAGAGGCAGGCGGATTTTCGGCGCTTCACTTTGCCGCATTTAATGGCGATCTCGAGATGATTCGCATTTTGCTTGAGTTCAAGCCAAACCTGGAACTGAGGAACTATGATAACAATACCCCGTTAATTATGGCCGCGAAGGGCCATCAGAATTCTGCCATCAAACTGTTGGTGGATGCAGGCGCTGAGGTGAACCTCAGAACGCCTACGGGCGGAACGGCAGCACACTTTGCGGCTTCAATGGGTTATGTGGACACTGTTCGCTGTTTGGTGGAGCTTGGTGCGGATGTTATGCATGAGAACAGCGAAACGGGAACACTGCTCCATTGGGCCGCTCACTCTGGAGATATTAACTGCATTGGAGAAATGATTTATGGATTCAAGATTCCGATTAACGTAAAGGACGCCCATGGTGGAACGGCGCTTTTTACTGCTTTATTCATGAAGAAGTTTGAGGCGGTGGAATTTCTCCTTGAACACGGTGCGGATCCGCGGGTGATGATTGAGGGGGACAAATCCACACCGCTTCATATCGCTGTGGAACACGCGAATACGGAATGCGTGAAGCTTCTTTTGGTTTTTGGTGCCGATCCTCACGTGGCGAATACAAGTGGCGAGACGCCCACCTCCCTTGCAGAGAAGGCTAAGAATAATAGCGCGCTCCGGGAGCTGATGAAGCCCATGCTCAGTGAGGAAAAGCGAAAAGAGGAGGCCGCACGCTTTAAGGCTCAAGGAAATAAAGTCTTTGAGGGAGGTGAGAACGTAAAAGCTGCCAAGTTTTATACCCTAGCCATTCACCTCGACAGTACGAATCATGTTTTCTTCAGCAACCGGGCGGCAGCCTATTTTAACCAGCGCTACTACAACGGAGCGTACTGGGACTCGCTTCGCTGCATCTCATTGGCCCCCGACTGGCCAAAGGGATATTTCCGAAAGGCCGCGACGGAGCTCGCCATGAAGAAGGCGGATGAGGCGCTACAAACGTGCGAGCGGGGTCTGCGCCTGGATCCCAAAAACAAAGATCTTTTGACAACAAAGGAAGAGGCCCGTCGACAGAGAAACAAATGATTTTTTGGTGCGATTGTTTAATATTTTTTGTTGGTTTGTTTGTTTTCTTCTTAGCGGATTGGCCTTATGCTTCTGGAGCTGTTAGGTACCACGTAACTCATTTTTGTTTTGTTATTTTTGCTTCTCTATGCGCCCTCCCGCACGGCGTCCAAACTTGGACGGCAGAATTTTTTTTAAAAAGGAATAAAGTTGTGAACTAAATGCGCGGGAAGAAGAAGCACACGCAGACAATAAAAGAAGCTAAAAGAAAAAAGTGGGTTACTCATGGCTGTTCTGGCCGTATCGCCCCGTCCCCCGTTTATTGGCACGTTGCTTTTATCGGTCTCTCTGTCTGTCTCTTGGCAGCTGAATGTGCGCTCTTTTCTGCTTTATTTTTTTTTTTTTTTTTTTTACGGCCTTTATATTGGGGGAATGTTTTGTGAAGTAACGTGAAGATAGGGGCAGGACACGATTGTTTTTTTTTTCTTTTTTTTTTCTTACTAGGGTGGGCAATATATATATATATATATATATATATATATAGAGAGAGAGAGAGAGAGAGAGTGAGTGAGTGAGTGTGTGTGTGTGTGTGTGTGAATGGAAGTGAGAAGGACTGAATAGGAAGTGAAGGGAATGAGTCAGAAACGTGGCAACGCCATGGAGGTGGCGATCATATGTTTGGAGTCGGCGGATATGCGGGATAAGGTTTTGAAGGGGGTTGGTGCTTTAGCAAAACTTGGCTTTTGTTTGATGCATGACAAATCGCTTCTTGACTTTGCCGATGCCACATCGGAAGTGCGGTCCCTCATGCGCATATTGGCTTGGCTTTCTAACATTCAGACCATCTATAGTTTGCTCAACAAGGAGCAGTGTGGCGTGCGCGACTTAATTTTTCTTGTGCGTGTGGTTGGTGAGGGTGTCTTCAAAGCGGCTGACAATGTGGCGTTCCTTGGGAGGAAAGTCCATGAGAACACACCATTTTTCCAGAGATTCAGTTATGCCTCCTGTTTGGGCCTCTTTTGGGCCCACCTTGCAGCCGTCGCGCTCGCTCTTTTTGACATTCGATATGATCGTCTGTTTAGCAGCCGCAGAAAACAATTTATTAACCTCTTTTTGTGCACGTGTGATCTCCTCACTGCGGCCGCTGGTGCTGCTGTTTTTGGATTCGAATTGAATTTCATTTGGTTTTCCCTGCTGACTCTGATAAGCTCCTTTCTTGGGTGTGTGGATGGTGTGCGGTCTGCCGCTATTGTTGCCAGACGGCGTGGTGCGAGCAGAAGTAGAGATTGAAATTGTTTCTGCTGGTACAGAGACTCTTTGCTTGTTTCTTTTTGATGTTATCATAGGCCTGCTCAATCGTTTTTTTCTTTTCTGCACTTGTTTTTCCCTTTCTGTATACTATTTCTTTTTCTCTTATTATTATTATTATTATTACGTGAGCAGTCTGGAGTTATTCCCCCCCCCCCCCCCCCCCTTTTTTTTTTTTTTTTTGCTTCTTTCTGCCTGCGTGTGTCCGCCTCCGTCGTGTTTGCCCGGCGGGGTGATGTCTGCGCGGAAACACTGTTTTTTTTGTTTTTTTTTCTCTGTCCCTCCCCCTGCAGCCTTGTTTTTAGTACTCAAACACAGTCAGGCAGGAGGAGGAGGGGGGGCGGATGTCAACGATTTGTCAGGCCGTCGACGGCTCTACTTTGCAGGAGAAGTGCCGCATAGACTTGCTGGACACTGTGGCGCAGCTGACACGTCACTGCGAGACACTGCCAAAGAAAGGCGTGACAGTAGCGGCGTCGAATCTTCCGTCGTGCACGTTTGCAAAAACCGTCTCGCACTCTGTGAAGAAACACCACAGCCAAGACGAGTCCGCGGTGCAGAAGTACATTGCCGAGAAGGAAGGGACACGGGAGCGCACACTGCAGGCCTCCTGCCAAACGTACTTTAAAAAGCACAACCCGAAGTTTGAAGGGGCGCTCCCTCGCACGGAGCCCTTTCGAAATACACGCAATCGCAATGAGTTGACAGGACGAGAGCGAGACTTTGTGCATCGCTACGCGGAAGCCGCGGCTAAAAAGTCTCTTGAGCGGAAGGTTAACGATGACGTGACGACGCAATGTGCAACGGAGGCATACCAAAAGGCGTTCCGCGCGTACACGGGACGGGATCCCAATAAAAAGGAACTCGAGGAAGTCGAAAGAATGTGGTTTGCCGTTTCGGAAGACGGTACAGTTGGCGTTATTCAAAAACCCCACTTTTACGGCCCTCATTCGCATGTGTCTATCTGCAATCGACGCCATGTACGTTGTCCCAACCAGGTTTACAATGCAGAGCTGCCACCTGTGCGTGGGGCGCGTACCCGTTTTCCCGGCCCCATTCCTGTATGGTCCTCGACACAGAACACACATACATTGGTTTCCGCTGACACGTACGTCCCGGGTCTACACAACGTCAGCAAATTTGGATCGGCATGATTGTAGAGGAATCTTTTTATTGTTCCCATATGTTTATTGCTTGTTTGTTCTTTTTTCTCCCTTGCCCTCTTTTTTTGGGGGGGACCCAAATGTACATTGCGAAATGGGGCTCTTCTAATTTTCTATGCCAATTTTGTTTGTTGCTGTTGTAGTTCTTGGAGAGAGCCCACGATGTTTTGCATGTCATCCAGTTGCTTGCTACCAGAGGGATTCTTTGTTGTCAAATTTCCTTTTTTTTTTTTTTTTCTCACGGCCACGTCGTCCAACTACGACAAATGAATACGGCGTCAAGGAAGGCGAGTGGGAGGTGTTGGCGCTTCAAGAATGGTGGAGAGGACGGCAGATCAGCGGATACGCACCACGGAGTGGGAAGACATCCAATACAGGCACGGCAACCGGGTCGGGAATTACGCCACCAATGAGCTTGAGATAATTGCGCAGAAAATTGCGGACGAAAACGTCAACGCATGTCTTAAAGTGTATGATCCCAACGAAGAACGTGTGCGGGATAAAATGGAGCGTGGCGGGTATGAAAAGGAGCTGCAACTGGGCGAGTCCAATACAGGCGGTGACACGGCAGACAATGTGATGGATGACGACGACGAAGACGAGGTCCTTTTGGCATTCCGCAGGAAACGCATGGCAGAGCTGCGGCAACAACAGGAGTCGCAACGGTTTGGTGTCCTCCGTCACATATCTGGTTCAGATTACATGTCTGAGGTGACGGAATCCTCTGCGGCAAATTGGGTCATTGCTCTGCTAGTGAAACCGGGGAATAGTGACAGTGAGAAGCTGCTTTCTGTCATGCGTGTGGTGGCGCAGCGTAACCGTGAGGTGAAGTTTCTCTCAATGATCTCAACAGAGGCAATAAAAAACTTTCCTGATCGGCACCTTCCCTGCGTTCTGTTTTACAAGGAGAAAAAACTGCAGCAACAACTGACGGAGCTGACGCCATGGAAGTCGAAGGATAAACAAATCTCTTTGAACTCTGTGGAGCGCGTCCTGCACCGCTACGGTGTGATCAGGAATGAGGAGTTTGAGGCAGAGGAAGAGGAAGATTGAATAATATCCGCATCAAACGTCACGAATTTCCCTTTTTTTTCTTTTTTTTCTGTCTGTGAGGTGTGGCGGCCATTCGGTTGCCCACATCACTGTGCTTGGTGTACTCGGTCTCCGTCGTCGCCCCTGTTGCTATGGCTGCCACAATGAATCCTATTGCTGTGACTTGCACTTCATTGCCCGGCTCTCTCTTTTTTTTTTTTTTTTTTTTTTTTTTTGCATTTGATTTTGCTTTTTATTTCCGCTTTCCAACATTCCTGTGTAGTAACCATGTCCGTTGATGGTCTCATCCTCTCGGACTTACGCCGAGTTCTATCAGAGGCGAGGCCCAGTCCTTTTTTTTTTCTTGTGTGTGGGCCATCAGGATCAGGCAAAACATTTGTTCTCCACGCCGTTCGCCAAGGTGCTGGCGCCTACGGGATGAGTGTTAGCCATGGCGTACCTTTAATGGATGATGGAATGGAACCTGAAAAGACAGAGTGGAACGATTCAAAGGCGCGAATTTTTTATGTGGATTACAACGCATTGCGCTCCAATGACAGTCGTGCCTCGTCGATATCCGAAAAGTACCCGGCAGGCACCGTTGTGCTGCTGGATGATATTGAAGCCGTTGACTATCTTCTTCGTTTAAACGCGTCCCTGCACCGCCTTGAGGACATGGTGTGTCGACTGCTCCGCTCGCCACGTTGTGCACTGGTGACTTCAGCAACTGACGTGCTCCATGTGCCTCGGTGGCTTTTGGCGATGTGGACTCCTTTCACGTACAAAATGCATGAGCTCACCTCGAGTGCCGCCCGTCGCCTCATTCGTTCCTTCCCTGATGCCGAGGATCTTTTGGCGTTTGTTTCGGGAGAAAACGGTGAAGAGTTGGTCTCATACTTGAGGACACGGAGGGCTCTTACGTTGATGTTATGCCATGCACTATGTGAGAAAAACAAGTCGTGGGTTCCCACTTCTCACACTGCACTGCACTTCCTTGGTCATGCCTCTATCGCACCACAATTGCCGTCGTCCTCTCGGGGAAAGCTCTTTGGGCTTGGTCCTGCGCTGGAGCGAGTTGAAACACTCGTGCGACTTTTTATGGAGCGGGAAAATCTTGCGGGTCGTAAATTGCTTGCCACCGTTGCACCCACCACCGGAATTCTCCTTCATGGACCTTCGGGCAGCGGCAAGACGGCAATAGCGAGCAGAGTTTCTGCATCCTACCCTGGCAAATGTTTCTTAGTTAGCTGTGCCGCTCTGTTCTCCAAGTACCTTGGCGAAAGTGAAGAACGTCTGCGGGAAGCGTTTCGAAAGGCACGTTTGTGTGCGCCATCTGTGCTGGTGCTTGACGACGTCGATGTTATTGGAACTTCACGCGGTGCCTTTTTGAATGGTGGCACGGGCGATGGCCTTAACGTGACAAAACGGATGTTAGCGGCGCTTCTCTGTGAATTAGATGGCCTTATTGATAATAAACGTGTCCTTGTGATTGCCACAACCAATGTTCCTGGGACGCTTGACGTCGCCCTCTTGCGACAGGGACGTTTTGAGACGGTTGTTTACGTGCCACCGCTTAGTTTTGAGGCTGCAGAGGAAATGGCACTGGAGTTCTTTGGTGCCTTTGACGGCGCGGCGATGAAAGCGCGGGAAGAGTTGAGCCGGCTTGTGGCAGGCCGCGCGGAGGGGTGCGCTGCAGCCTCGTTGAAGGCGTTTCTTCGAGAGGTGTTTGAGCAGCAGCAACAACATCAGGAGATGGAGGTCAACAAAACGACGAGAGTGGAGGCTGGCGAGAGGGAAACGGCTCTCTTTTTGCCCAGCGAGGCGCTGGTACGTGCCACGCTTGCGAAAACTACTGTGCTGCAGCGTGTAAATTACGAATATAGTTTTCTTTAATAAACGGAGCCTTATTTGATTGCTTTTTGGTGCTTTTGGGCCCTTTGTGTGCTTCTATTTGAGCGTTGCTCTTGCTGCTCTCTCACAAACAAAAACACAGACGTATTACCCTTTTTTCTTCTCTTTTTTGTCTTTCTCCTCTGTGTGTGTGTGTGTGTGTGTCTGCCAGTGGTTAGTGGCTTGGTTCATGGAATATAAGTCAACTTTTGAGCTTCGACAGCAGGTTTTGGACCTCCCAACTCACTTGACCTCAAGGGCGAGGACGGGGAAAAAGAATAGCAGCTCCAACCCCCCATGTTTGCCGCATCCTTTAAATGCGAACAACAACGGAGCAGTAATGGATTCTGATCCGGATGACCCCACTGCCCTTGTCCGTGAGCTGCCGGCGCTGGACAAACTTAACGCTCTCAGTGCGTCGTTGAAAAATGAGGAAGAGGTCCAGAACTACGTGGAGGCAAGAAATCTTTCTCTGGAGGATACTGCAAAATACATCATGGCAAACGGAAGTACTGGTCAGAAAATGTCGTTGTTCCAGCGTCTGAAAGAAACGCTGGTGGGTTTAGACATGTCTAGCATCTCGCAGGTATTGATGATTGCCGTGGACAGCATGTGGGTGCAGGAACCAGAATTACAGTGCTTCGCCCCGGGTGCCTTAATTGAGGTGTTGCCGTTGCTGAACAATACCGTGACACGAGATCTGTTGATGGTGACAAGTACAATGTTAAGCGTCAAAACGGCGGAGGTCCGCATAGCATGGAATAAATTATTTTCGGCCTTTATTGATTATCTGAATAACAAACAGCTTGACAACGATGTGGTGCCCCTTGCTCTTAAAAAAACCGAACATGTTGAGCCACAGGATCAGCGCGAGCTTAGTTGTGATCTCATTGGTGCTGTCTGCCGCTATCTCCCTCATGATATTGTAGAGCGAAAACTTATGAACAAAGTGCTGGCGTTATGTCAGGACACTAACGTGGGAGTGCGGCAACACATGTGTCAACAACTAGGCATTG
>NW_001849421.1:93381-94566 GCF_000209065.1 Trypanosoma cruzi
TAAGGTTCAGTTCTTTAGCAAACTGAACAACGAATATGCGCATGGTTCTTTTTGTCTTGGACGCAAGGACTATTTACGTTTTGTCAGGGCCGCATGTTCTTTATTTTCACGCCGCTTTATTCGTGAGAGGATGCTTGAGTGTTGCTTTGAGCTTCAACATGACCAGATGGATATGGTGCGTTTAGAACTTGCGCGTACGCTGCCATGCTTGCGTAGGGTTCTCGAATTGTCAACGTCAGGGAGCGCGTTTGAGGAGTACCAGGACATGATACACCGTCTGCAGATGGACGAAAGCAGCGAGGTGCGGGCCTTAACCCAAAGCGGACTGGAGATAATCGAACTGCGTGACCGGGGACTGAAACGTGACGCTGGTAGAATAAAATTTGAGGAGGAGAACAGGGAGGATAGGCGACGCGAGCAGGCGGAGGGGCAGCTGCTGGATGTAGCGAAGGAGTACGATAAGGCAGAGCGCCGCTCCAAGCTCCGCGACCTGCTGAAGACCGAGCGCGAGAAGGAGCAGGCGGAGTTAGTGCGCAAGAGTGGAACTGTCAGGCGTCTGGTAAAAGGAGCAACGGTCCAGGCAACGCCCACCAAGCTCTCGCGCCCAATACCAAAGACACAAACGACATATTCCGGAGGTGCCACCTTTCAGAAGAAAGTGCAGCGATAAAAATAAAATAAAAAATGATGAAATTGAAATGTAAGAAAAGAAATGGGATTGGCGTAACCGTATAGTGAGGATCACCTACAGAGTTATGTTTACCGTGTATGGAGTGACGGAAGAGAGGAAGAATCTCGCTGATATTTTACCCGAAGCATCGTTTTCCTATCGTGACAGTTTTTTTTTTTTTTCGTTCTCCTCCCCTTAACCCTCCTATTCATCCTGTTTTTCTTTTCTTTATTTTACCTTCGTTGCCGGTACGTTACTCCTGTTGTCAGTCTACATATATAAGGATATATTCTTTTATGCGTGTGCTTTCTACATGCCAAGAGGAAAGGTGGGGTGAATGGCACGGTGGGATACACGTTATGATGTATTTTGTTTGACGATGATGCAGTGGTCGCCCTATTAGGGCATTTTTGTGCTGTTCATTTTTGTTTATTTGTTTTTCTTGCGCAACAAGGCCCTGTCCCATTGCATTTTTGACCCGTCTGGATTAAACTTGGTGAAATTGGTTTGATTTT
>NW_001849421.1:94666-113099 GCF_000209065.1 Trypanosoma cruzi
CGAAGGCTCATGGTGCGACTCCGGAAGCGACTGGAGCGCGTCGAGTGCCTCCCCTGAACTGCGCAGCCTCATCAACGCGGCGTTTCTTCGATTTATATCCACAAGTCACGGTCGTCTCAAGAGGCCCACACATCGGCGTGACGAGGTTCCCTCCACGCATTCCAGGAGGTGTGGGCTTCGTCAGAGACTGGAAGAGTCCCTTCAAATTTCCGCAGGGACGACAGGAGTCCCGTCCGCTCTTCTTGATGGCATCGTGTCGGCAATTCGGCAGAAAAGTGATCGCGTGCACGCGGCGGCTCTCATTGTGCATCACCTCTCTGACCCTGAGAACAGTGCTCTCCGTCAGGCCTTACTAGAAAGTCGGCTCTCCCCCACAGCGCTTGCGTCCATGGCGGAGAGCGAACTCGTCAATCCAAAACTTAGAGAAAAGTGGGAGAAACAACGCCTGAAGAATTTGGAGCAAAAGACCGTTATTTTTGTTGAACAGCTTACAGCAATGGTGACATCCATCTACACCTGTCCCGCCTGTGGCGGCCAACGGTGCACTTTGAGACGGCGACAGGCCGACAAGCAGAAATGGGCTGGCGACGATGAGGCACCTAATCTCTTGACTTGTTGCGCCTGTTCTCATGCCTTTAGGCGGTAAACGTAAACAACTGGAAGTTGTGGGAGACGCTGTATGTGTGAAGGTTACAAAACTTTTTTTCTGCCACAAGGATGCATCAAAAAAAAAAAAAATGGGAAGAATAGAGCAGGAATGAAAATGATGGGTCGCTGGTGAGAAGGAGTTAAATGTGACGCGTCTGCAGACGTATCACCTTTGTCTCTCAATGTATATATATATATATATATATATATATATATATATACCGAGAAGAAGGGAGACGAATGCTTTTCTTATGACTGTATTGCCTGGGCAAAAATGATATGCTTCCCAATGGGTTATTACTTGGGTGGTTGGGAAACAAATTTTGTATTGGTGCTTTTTGTGTGAATATATTTTTTTTTGTTTTTTTCTGTTGTTGTTGTTGTTCTGTTTTACATTTGTGTTTTACGTGCGTCATTTCTACATTTTGGAGCTTCTTTGTCGCGGTAGAGTCCCACGGCGAGGCAGACTGGGATCAGTAACGACGAACATGTCCGAGGAGAACGCAGATGAAGCGGTGGGTGTCAAGCGGCCTCGTCCTGTTTCATTCACAACCACGACTACCCCACTGGAAGATTCCGTGGATGTCATCCCACGTGTTAGTCCCCGAACCCCGCTGCCGCTGGCGCGGAAGTCAGTGATGGGTTCGCCCGTTGGCTCCTTTGGAAACAGCACTCAGAGCGCCACCCCTATTAAACCGAAGGAGGAGCCAATGATTGGGGGAGTGCAAGGCAGCAGCCGCGTTGCCAAGTGGAGCGCCCTGATTGGCAGTGCCCTCATGCAGGGTCGAGCCAAGGAGGAGGAGGAACAAATCAATGCCCTTGCTTTGCGCATTGTAACGGCCATTCCCGGTGATCGTTCCCTGGCAGCAGACGGCTTCCGCGTGCTCTTGGTGAACTTGAGGGACGCTAAGAATACCAAACTTCGAGAGGACATTATTGAAGGACGATTGCCGGTGGAAGTGCTGGTGCATATGTCAGAGAGGGATTTGCTGAACCCGGAGGCGAGGAAAAATCAAGAAGAGGAGTTCTTGAAGCGGAGCAGGGATACCGACCTAAGTGAAATACGGAGGGCAATGGCCACCAAGTCCACGCTTTTTCCATGTCCGTCATGCAAGGCGAGGGATTGTTCATGGACACAGAAGCAAACGCGTTCTGCCGATGAGCCCATGACCGTCTTTTGTATCTGTAATGTTTGTGATCACAAGTGGAGGCGCTACTGAGGGTGGGGAGTTCTAGGTGTATATGGAAACACTCTCGGCCTTGTTTTCTCTTCTTGCTGCTTTGTTGCCCGTACTTCAAGAAGTTTACTTGAATGGATGCTTGTGCGTGGGTACGTTGTATCTGCGCCTGCCGTCCTTATTCTCCTTGCATCATTTCTTGTGGACATGAATTTGTACGTGCATATGTGTGTGGGTGTCTTTAATGCCCTCTCCCTCTCTCTCCCTCCCTCTCTTTTTTTTTTTTTTTCTTCCACTCCGTTTGTCTTTTCCTTGCAGTGGGATTCTTCTGAAGGATGGAGACGATTGAGGAGCTGAGGTTGAAGTTGACTGAAGCGCAGGAAGAGTGCCGACAATTAAAAGCCGAGAATGAGGAGCTGCGACGGAAACTTGGGCTTTCGCCACAATTAGCCGGTGCTTGTTTACCGGGAGGCATTTTTTCATCGTGCTCTGAGACCACGAAGTCGACGGATCGTCTTATTATCGAGCTGCAAAGAAGACTTTGGGATGCTCTCCAACGCAATTCTTTTCTGGAGCAGGAGTCACATGCAGGGCACAGTGCACTCATACAAACCTATGAGGGATTCATTGAACGCCTGGAGAAAGAACTGCACCGCTGTCAGGAACTGCTTCGCCAACAGACAAGTGATTCTCCTCCAGCCAAAAAGCCAGGGGGTGAAATTGGTTGAGTATGAGGTTGGGCGTTGCATTACATATATATCATTTGTCTATACACATCCACTATCGAGACGCGCACTGATGAAAGATACTCTCATGTCGTCAACTTTGCATTGTTTTTATGAGCGCATCTCTTTATTTGCGTGTTTATTAATTGCCATTCTCTTGTTGTATGTATTTGCGTAGTCCAGGCACTTTGGTGATCTATTTGTCTGTGTGTCTGTGTGCGTGTTTTTTTGTTTTGTTTTGTTTTTTTTGCTCTATTCGTATACATGTCATTTTTCATTGGTTTTATGTTTGTTGTTGTTTTGGCCAATTGAACGGCCCCTTCAACTTTAGTAAAGAAGCCATGGATTCCCTGGGAAACAGAGAGACACCGCAGGAGAGTGAGGGAAATTCCCAGAGAGAGGCTTCTTCAAGAAGTTCACCGAAGTCAAGCGATGTTCCGTACCAAGAAAAAAAGGAATTCTGCACCTGGCGCAAGCATGTGCGTGATCTGTACCAGTACCTCGTCCACATTGATCTTGTGTGGGAAAGTCCTTCCGCGCGGTTGATGCCGTATATGACTGCGAAAAACGGCCTGGCCACGCAGACCGTGTTGTGTTGTTCCAGAACTGGTGGCTTGGAGCAGCAGTACATACAGTTACTATCTGTGACGACACCGAATACTGTCGAGTCGCTTGATCGCACGTATGACACTTACTGCGACGCAACTGGCGAGGTTGGTGGCTACGGGATGGCGCCAAGTCAAGTAGACATGAAAGTTGAGCGGCGCATGTTACACGATGGGGATCCTTTAATAGTGCGTTATATGCACGCCAATCCGCTTATCATCGCATCAGGTTCGAGTGATGGCAATGCGTACGTCTTTGATTGGTCGCGTATTTCGCTAAACAAGTTTCCCAATGATCCGGCTCGGCCCCGTGCTCCGCTTCCACCCAATGATCCGGCTCGGCCCCGTGCTCCGCTTCCACCCAATGAACTCAGTTCAAACCCCACCGACGAGGAACGCATGACGTACCACAGGCGAATGCAGGCCTTGAATGCGGTGGTGACGGAACAGGATCGATGGGACAAGCGAAGAGGGGAGGGACAACATCTGCTGAAACTTTCTGGCGGAAGCGGTTCTTGTGAGGCACTTGACTGGAGTGTTACCTCCGATGGGACGCTGGCGTCCGGTTCGGTTGGAGTTGTATGCTACTGGCACGTGGGAAACACGGCGAAGGATGATGATCGCACCCTCACGCCGTCCCATACGTATAAACTGGAGGATGGTGAGGCTCGGGTGAGTGAAATTTCCTTTTCTTGGAAGGATCCCCATGCGTTTGTGGTATCGTGTGAAACTGGAACAGTTCTCTACGGCGATGTAAGAACACCGGATCTCATGGAGCTGTTTTCACTGCCAAACGGAGTCACATCGATTTCTCTCTCGCCACTCGATGGTAATTCTTTCTTGGTTGGTGCAGAGAATGGCGAGGTACTTTACTACGATCTTCGTAAAAGCACAGATGCTGTGATGTTATTTGGCCGTATGCACAATGGGCCGGTGTCTGTGGTCCAGTGGTGTCCGCACTCTCGACATCTCTTCAGCAGTGGCGGTGGCGATGGGAAGTGCTGCATTTATAATGCCACGTCAAATCGTTTGCTGTTTAAGCACGCGGGACACACCGAAAATGTAACGGACCTCTCGTGGAATTGGCAGGAGGGATTTGAGGGTCACCTGATCTCTGTGGATAGCAACAGCGTGATGCTCTGGAGGCCCAGGGACATGTTTTTTGTCTCGTGAATACGGACGGTCTTTGCATCCGCACGCATAGAAGATAATGTGATTTCTTTTTTTTTCTCTCTCTCTCTTTCTTTCTCTCTTTTTTATGTTTCTTTGTGTTTAGAATTGCTCAGTGTGGTGATTTTTCCGTTGCAAACGAGTGAATGAGGGCGTCTGCAGCCGTCTGACTCTCGTGCAACACAGCCGACCTCTGCACACGGCAGAATGGTGAAGGAGAAACAGTGCCTTGTGTCTCTTCTGTCTTTTCTCTCTGGCCTTCACGGTGGTGTTTTGGGGGAATTCGCCCGGGAAGGCCGCGGAGACGTCTAAAATAACAACCGTAATAGAAGCAAAAGGGGAAGGAAAAAGAAAAGAGGGAGTGTTTTGAGGAACCGTGAAGAACGGCAGCAACAAAAACAAAAAGGAAAGAAAAGGGAGGGGGAGGTGCGAGCGGCTTTATGAGCGGCACACCGTCGAATGCGATTTGTACGGCGTGGCCGGAGATGGCGCTGGACAGTCGCATTTTGGAGGCCATCAAGCGCGTCAAGTGGAATTCACCCACCCCAGTGCAGGGCGCATGCATCCCGCTGGCCTTAAAAGGACGTGACTTGGCGATACAGTCTCGCACGGGCAGCGGGAAGACGGGTGCCTTTGTCATTCCCATCCTGCAACGCGTCATTACCGAGACGGAAAAGATGTGCAACCGACGCACCGCAAAGAACCCTGTAGCTCTTATCCTGCTGCCCTCTGTGGAACTGTGCGAACAAACCGTTGAGGTGGTTACTGCTCTGGCAAAATACGTGAGACCGAGGGTTGTGGTGGATAACCTGACATCTCGCGGAGTTGTCACAAAAGCACGTGTAGCCGCCGCCCCCATTCTCGTGACTACCGCCGCGCTGCTTGGCAAGCACTGCCGCAGTGGTACAGTGACCGCCGAAGATCTGGCAACCCTTCGCTGTGTTGTCATTGACGAAGTGGATTTTGTCATCTCCATTGCCGAGGGTTCACTGCGCGCCGTGCAGTCTGTTTTGCCACCCTCAGTGCAGACTATCCTTTCATCCGCAACATTGACAGACGGAGTGGTGCACATTAAGAGTCAGCTGCTCCATAACCCTGTCACCATCACGCTGAGCACAGACGATGAAAACGAGATGACCCCAACAGAGGGTGAAAACATCGTCGTAGAGTCCCGCATCACGAAGAAAGGAATTAATTCCGAGGAAAGGCTGCGGCACTACTACCTTGTGGCCACCGACGAGTGTCATCATCACACTCTGTTGTATGCGCTATACCGTCTTGGACACATTAAAGGCAAGACCCTCATCTTCGTCAATGAGGAGGAAAAGACGTATAAAGTGCAGAGTTTTTTGGCACAGTTGGGAGTGGAGGCGCTTGTGTACGATTCCAACTTGCCTCTAAACGTCCGTGTGGACACACTTCACCGTTTTCAGGTGGGATCCGTCGGGACGCTGGTTTGTACCGATGGAACGCTAGAGAGTGTCGACAACCTGCAGGAATCCATACCGGGGGCGGAGGCGCAGACTACACGAATGCACAGCAAGAAAGGGAAAAGGACAGAAGACCGTCATGATGGGGCCTTACAGCGGGGAATTGATTTTTCAGACGTCCGAAATGTCGTTCTCTTTGATGGCATAGCGCATCCGACAACCTCCGCCTTCTCTCTTTACACTCATCGAGTCGGGCGTGCCGGCAGGGCGGGTAAGGGCGGCATGGCGATCACACTGTTTACCCTTCAGCAAGCGCAGAGGGTGACACGACATTTGCGCCGTCATTTGGGGGCCACGCATGATACATTTGAACCGTTCAAGCAACTCCGCCGCCAGGAGGCGGCAAAGCTTCAGTATCGGGTCGACAATGTGCTCTTCTCTATCACCAGGTCGTCCACTCGCCGCCAACGCATTTCCTCCGTGGCTGCAGAACTCACCCGCAGTGCCTACCTAAAAAGTCACATGAGTCAAAAGGATGAGGCTGTTCTTCAGCGGATTTTATCACGATCCAAGAAGACAACAAAGTGTGACACGACGTTACTTGACGTCCCACACTACATGCACATTGAGGGGGTGGACTCTGCTGAAAAATACCGAAAACGTGTCCGTGCGTGTACATCATCAAAATCTTCATCCGCTTCTCAGCAACCGAGAACAAGGTCCCGTGACCCACTCAGCCGGGTGGCCAGCGCTGTAAAGATGGGGAAGGCGAAGAAACGAAGGTTGTAATATTTCACATCGCGTCGTAAATATTCTCACTGACAATGAAACTCCTGTTCCCCACTTTTTATGTGTCTGGTGTGTCTTGGAAGGGGGTCGTTGCAGACCATCGCCTTGTGCAACACGGTACGCTTTTAATGAACGGTTAATTTCATAAGACGGCTCGTTTGTCTTTTGTTTTTCCTGCCGCTCTCGTTGCTTCTTTCCCCCCTTCTTACACGATGCCTTAAAAACTGTCTTTTTTTTCTCTTTCTTCTTTTCCTTCTTGACCCCTCACGAAGGAAGTTTGGTAGCCATCGAATTCCCATGCTCTGAGGAGGTGCCGCTTAACATCCTTCCGTTTTATGCCCCATTTCTTTCATCCCTACACAAGAGCGGCTCTTCAACAATGGGGTGAACGCCACATCTTTTGTCCGGCTTTTTATGGTTTGCAGGGTTTGAATGTAAACAGTTTTTGTTGTAGAATTACCGATGCCAGTATTTGCCTTGCCATTTTTTCTTATTTGGATGCCGCGATACTTCGACTCCTTTTGTCGTTATTGTTGTTTTGGATGTTTTTTTACATTTTGAATCTCGACCTTCTTGTCGTGGATGCGTGGCAGACGGATTATGTCTTTGATAAGAAAAATCCGTCTACTCTCTCTCTCTCTCTCTCTCTCTGTGTGTGTGTGTGTGTGTGTGCGTTTCGGCACTTTGGTGGTGGTGCATCGACCATGGGAGTGTGAATGGCGCTGGCGTGTCATTTGTCGTGGGTGTTGACTCTCAGCAGCAGATCGCCAGTTGCCATTGCGGGGTTTTCCTTTTGGACTGGTGAGTGTGTGCCTTGCGTGATGCGTTCTTCTTTTTCTTTTTTTCTTCTTTTTTTGTACGTTATGCTTGAAATCGTTGGGGCAGCACATGTGGGACAACCGATGCGTTGTTGTTGAGAGCGGCCGCGAGCTGAGCATCGGACTTGACGTGTCATGCGACATCGTCGTGCAGCAGCCCCAATCGCGTGCCGCCGGGGCTCACATCGTCGCTTCCCGCCATCCTGTCCTGGCTCGTATTTCTTGCACCGCGGAGGAGGAGCTGCTGCTCAGCATCCCGGCCGCTAGTATTGCTGTGTACGTGAACAATATTAAATTGGGGATGCTTAGCCGACCCTTGCGGCTTCCCCCCGGCTCTTTTGTCTCATTCATTAAATGTTGCAAGCAAACGACGTTTCGTTTCTTTACAATCAGCACGTATTCGGTTGCGGTGCCAACGCCGGAGAGCACCTCAAAAGTATTGACTCCCAAACCCTTGGTGGAAAGCCTTCGAAACAAGCCATTACTGCTGCTACCTCTGGCACCAACTGGTGAGGTGGAAGAGATAAATTCTCCGCGATCGCCACGTGTGGTGCAAATTATGGGGTCTTCCAAAGAAAACAAAGCGGAGTTGTTGATGGCTTCATACGAATCAAAGCCTTTAGAGGAAACAGAGAAAAGTTCCTGTCAAGGTCTTACGGATCCTGGAAGCTCGGGTTTCGCTCACAATATGCCGCCGTACATAGGCAAAGCGGATACTTACCTGCCACCATCACCACATGCCATCGTGCCCTACGTTGTGGAGTTGTTGGGGGAGCGTGCCGCTCTTCACACTATTATGGATCAGAGTAGTCTGAGCGCCTCAGAAATCGGCCAGTTGTCGGATCCAAAAAGCACAAAAACGAAGCTCAGCCATCATGTTTTGGATGATCCCTACATGACATGCCACGGGTACGAGGTGTTAAAAGGTGTTCGTTACATGCGCTTTGAGACGCCGGTGCGTTCAGCGGCGGCAAATGTATTGGAATGTGTTGAGGATGCCTACGAACCGGAAGAGGGTACTTTTTTGAAATTCACCGAAAGCAGTAGAAAAATGCTTTTGGAACAATTCTTTCTTCTGGCGGAGCATGCGATCATGACAATGTCATTTTCACCGTTAACGATACGGCGTCGGTCACCCATTTTCTGCTGTGGTGACATTCATGGCAGTTTTGCAGATCTAAAGTTCATTGCTGATAGCGTGGTGCCCTTCCGTCACTGGTCTCTCATGACAACACCGGTGCTGTTTCTTGGCGACTACGTGGATCGTGGCTTACACGACGTGGAGGTTGTCTTGTACCTCCTCTCCTGGCAGGCTCTTTGCCCGGAGAATGTCATCATTCTTCGTGGCAATCATGAAGATGAGGAGATAAATGGTGACGTTGAAACTTATGGTGATTTGTCCTTCCGCAAAAAGTGCTGGGATTTCTTTGGCAATAAAGATGGCGAGATGTTTTGGAGACGCGTGAATGATGTCTTTGCGACGCTTCCGCTAATGGCGATTGTGGACGACACCATTTTTGCGTGTCATGGGGGTATCCCGCTGCTGCATGTTAACTTGGACGAGCCTGCGCCTCGCGGGCGAGAGGAGCAGCCGCCCCAAGAAGGGCAGCAGAGGCGTGAGAAGGAAGGGGAGGAAAGAGATAAATACCCGTCTTCCCCGAGGGAAATCACAGCAGGCAACGATGGCGTTCCACACGAGGATCTTCTAAAGCTTCTTATGGACGGCACCCCGAGTGAGTTGAGTGACCTTCGTTTTCGCTGTCTGATGCCGGTCGATAATGAAGAGGGTCGGATTGCGCAGTTTCGCCGTCTGGTGCGCGAGCTGCTCTGGAACGATCCCGTCTCTTCTTCTGTCACTTGTGACACTCCGTTGCTACGAAGTGGAGAAGGCATTTTTGGTCAGGCATCAGACGAGCATGCTTTTCGCCATGACGCATTTGATGCACACGGGTTCCGCAGCAATATGGGACGAGGTGATGATCGGAACATCATACGCGAGTTTACGGCATTCGCACTTGAGTCCTTTATGCAGCGGTGGGGGTTCACGCTGCTGATCCGTGCGCACCAACAGAAGATGTCTGGTTTGGAGATGGGCTTCTCTGGCCGCATCCTAACGCTTTTCTCTTGCTGCAACTACCTGGAAGACATGAACAGAGCTGGTGCGTGCATCATCCTAAACCAAGAGGTGCGCCCGATCTCGTGGCGCCGCTCTGCTGGACGTCGTGTTGCGGAGGACAAATTTGAGCCTTTGCAGAGGCGTGCGGGGCCTACGGTATGGAGCTCCGGCTCACTTCCCGAGAGTTTCTGCAGCATCAAGGAACGCCCCATGAAGAGGCCGATAGTGCCATCCTACGTGGGGTCGTCGGTCGTGAGTTTTGGGTAGAAAACAGACGCGGGAACATGAGTGAGTGGTGAACGCGGCAGAAAGATGAGATGCAAATGTGAGAGCATACTACCTGTTGTTGTTGTGTTTTTTTTGTCTTTCTTTTTTCATGTAGCATTAGTTTTTTTATATACATGGGTCTACCCTGAGAACAACAGTAATAATAGCCATAGCAATAAATTGGCGAGGAGGGAGGGATGAACTGGGAAGAATCCTTGCATTGAAGAAGGAGTCTGCTTTGAAGAGCGTTTATTTCTCTCTCAATGCCTTTCGGGAGTCAAACGTGCATCCTTTTTTTTCTCTTTGTGATTTTTGGTTGTTGTCGTTTTGTATTTTTTTCTCTTTTTTTGTATTTCTTTTCTGCTGCCGCGAGTGCAGAGAAGTGGGGCGTGTGCGGCCCGCTGTGGTGGCGGCTGCGGACTTGTGTTATCCGGGCTCACGGTTGTTACGTGTGTGCATGTCTCTCTCTCTCCCTTTTAATACTTTTTCCTCTTTGCGTGCCCACTCACGTGTGCACTTCGTTCCGTCGCTCTCGCAGTTTGTGGGGCTCGGCGCTGGTGTCTGTTTGCCAGCACCCGTTCTTCGTTCCCTCATTTCTCTTTTGCCGCGGTGACTGGAGGAAAAAAACATCTTTTTTTTAAAGGTTTTTTTGCGTGCGATCCTCGCCGCTGAAACACACACACACAGAGAGAGAGAGAGAGAGAAGAAAAAACAGAAGATCAGAAGGAAGAGGAAAAATATTGACGTCACCCGTCAACTGCGCTCGACGCCCACCCGACAGCAGCAGAATGGACGGCAATCAAACCAATGCGCGGCGCGCCAGCCACAACCCCAACGAGTCCCACCCGAACAACAGTCAGACCTCCGCAGGGCCGCCTGACGCCACCGGCGGACAGCAACCGGGCGAGGACCGCGACGCGGTGGTGGAGCGCATCCTGAAGGGCACGGACCCCAGCGTCATGTCAACTCCGGTGTACTTCGACTACAAGAAGGATGCACGCGCCTACCGCTTCTTTCCAAGCGTGGGGCAGACGGCGAGACACTTTTCGCAGGATGGCAGTACCGTACGAAAGGATGACCCGGAAGCGGTGCAGCAGGCGGAGGACCGTCAACGCCGCGAGCACGACACAGAACTCGCCGCACGTGCCGAGCTGAACCCGGATTTGGTCGACGAGGGCGTTTCCACAAGCATCCTGAAGAATCAGTTTAACTACAGGGACCGTGGCAACCAGACGATGAACAACTGCTTGAGGGAACAGTGTGTCATGACAGACCCGCCGCCGTCGACGAATTTTAGTGCCATGGCCACCGCGTGGGAAATTTATGATGCCTATGAAGAAGATCGCATTCAGAACGAAAAGGCCGCAGCGGCACATAAAAAGGCCACCGCGCATCGCACTGGAAAGGATGAAGAGAAAATTACTTTACCCGAGGACACCGGCGGAAGCAAAACGTCAGAAGAGATTTTAAGCTCCTCCGAATACAGGGAGGCGCTTAAAATCATTGAGCGAATGGTCAATCAAAATGATTGTCACGACATCATTGAAGACTTCAAGTATTGGGAAGATGAGAGTGATCTTTATAAGGAGGATGGCAATTTGCTGCCACTGTGGCAATTCTTCACGACAAAGGTGAAGCATCGCGCAGTAACTAGCATTTCTTTAAACAATCGCTACAAAGACCTGTTTGCGGTAGGCTTTGGTAGCTACGACTTTCAGCGACAGGGCAAAGGCTCCATTCATTGTTTTACTCTGAAAAACACCGTACCAACGCTCTCGGGCGTCCAAATTCCCGCCCACCCGGAATTTTCATTTAATCTGGAGAGCGGTGTTATGTGTCTTGCATTTCACCCTGAAGAAACGGCTTTACTTGCCTGCGGTTTACATGATGGATCAGTCTGTGTATTTGACCTCCGCATAATCAGCAAGGACGGTAAGGAGAGCGTGAAACCCATTTGTCAATCTGATGTACGTTCTGGTAAACACATGGACCCCGTTTGGGAGATTCACTGGTGCAATGGCACCATGAATCTTCAGTTCTACTCTATCAGTACGGATGGCCGCATTACGAGCTGGTCATTACACAAGAAAGAGTTGGTTTTCAAAGATGTTATGACACTGACAACAGGTGCATGCGCCTCGGACCCGGAGGCGATCTTACTTAGTCGATTAGGTGGGACATGCTTTGACTTCTCTGTGGCGTATGATGGCCTTTTCATTGCGGGCACGCAGGAGGGCTCTGTGATGCTGTGTAGCAAAGGGTACAATGGACAGTGCTTGGTACGTTACGAGGGGCACACCATGCCTGTGTACACATGTCGCTGGAATCCATTCCATCCAGACATCTTTATTACTTGCTCTGCTGACTGGACGGTGAAACTGTGGCTCAAGAATTCCACAAAACCCCTCTTGACTTTTGACGCGGCTGACTCCGTTGGCGACATCGCATGGGCTCCGTACAGTTCCACCGTCTTTGCGGCAGTCACCTCGAACGGCAAGGTGTTTGTGTTTGACCTGAACAAAAACAAGCGTGAGCCTCTCTGCACACAGACGGTGGTGAAGAATGCCAAACTCACCCACGTTGCATTTCACAAGAATGAGCCAGTCCTCTTGGTGGGTGACTCGCGTGGATCGGTGCTCATCCTGAAGCTCTCGCCGAACCTGCGCATCCTGTGCAAACCAAAGAAGGGTGAGCCTGACGATCCGAAGAGTCTACGCAAGCTTGAAGTCGAGAAGCTCGACCGGCTGATAGATATTACCCTCAGGGATAGAGTGCTTCTGGGGCAGTTGTGAGTGCACCCAGAGTGAGCAACAGCGGGCGCTGGAGAGGAAAGAGACGCAGCAAGGAGAAGGAAAGAAAAAAAGAGGAAGAAAAAAAAAACACGGAGAATATGACAAAATGAAAGAGAGATGAATTGCCATGAATGTCTCATTTTTGGTTTTATGTAAGATTTTGGTTTATTGGAATGTGATGCGCTGGTGGGTGGTGTTGCCTCAAGACGAATAGAAGCAACAGGCGGGAAGGAAAGTTTGAACGAGGAGGCGGGGATTAGTTTGCAAGTTGTCACCTCTCACCACCGCTCGGTGTCTTCACAGCCATGGATGTATATATACATAGATATACATATGTCTATCTGCATGCCTGTCCATCAGCTGCCTTTGATACGCGTTGGCTTCGTATCACTGGTTTGTCTGTGTACTTATGCGCTGAAGGGCCACTCCACTTTCTTCGTTATATGTTAACGACGATGGCGTGTCTCTTACATTCAGTTGACTTTTTTGTTTTGTCTTTTGCGTGTTTGTGTGTGTGTTTCTCTTTTTGTGTGTGTGCATTTTGTTTTGTCGGATGTATCACAAGTAATTCTGTCCTTTCTTTTGTTTGTGTCTCCTTTTTTGTGTGTTTGTGTGTGTCGTGGGGTTTTTCTCTCCTATCGCCCTCGACGGTGCAGTGCGCATTGACTCGGGTGACGCCGGCGGCAGCGAGACGGAGGCGGGGGAGCACGAGGTGCGCGGGGAAGCCGAGCGGGTCGACAAAAACGGAGGCGAAGGAGCAAACGAACAAAAGACAAGGCGGGAGCAAATTCCACGGCACACCGTCTCACCCGCACTTCCTCACGAAACCCCGCGTTGTTTGTACCAAGAAAGAGTGAAGGGCACCCGGCCGGACTCCACGCAGCAGAGGTCTGTTGCCCTCCAGAAGGAAGGAACGCAGCCGCGGCAATAAGGCATAACGTTTCTTCCCCACTGACGCAGAAGGAATAGTTGGCGGGTTGGCAAACATGTCTGACTATTCCCCAATAGAGGGACGGCTCATGGACACACTCCACCGCCGCCAAAACACGAGCATGATCAAGTCATATTGGTACAGTCAACTCCGCTCATCGGGAGCGCTATTAGATGCAAAAGCAGTCTCATCCCCCAAAGACCGAGCGGCGACCGCGTCCAGTCAATATACCCCGTCCACTGGAAACAGTAGCGGGTTGACGGAGTCGTCGACGCGTGGTCCCAACACGATGACCTTGTCCCGCTCAGCCTCGTTCCGCAGTCCTTCTTCTCCCAGCACCCGCCGCCGCCGTCTGCATGCTGCAGCCCTCTCCGCAGAACTTCGTTGTGCACTTGATCTCCGTGAACGGTTTGGCACTTTGGCAAAACCGCTTTTTCAAAGTTTTTTGCTTCCCCAATTTGAGGCGCACGAGACATGTCCGACGCTGACGGTTGTTCTAGATCTTGACGAGACGCTTGTTAGTAACCGTAATGGAGCCCTGTCGGCTGCCATTCTACGCCCGTACTGCCTGCATTTCCTCAATGCCCTTCGCCACATGAAAGGCTTGGAGGTCGTCTTGTGGACAGCGTCAAAGAAGGAAACGGCGTTGCCAGTGGTGGAGCAATTGAATGAAAGGGGACCCGTTTTTGATGAAGTGATATACCGCAATGATATGTGGTTCACGGAGCCGCTTCATACCAAAGATCTACGTCTGTTGGGACGTGAAATGGACCGTCTACTTATCGTTGATAATGCAGCAAACTGCTGCAAGCTCAACCCACGAAACAGTCTTCTTGCGGATGACTTTTATGGATCCCGTAGCGAGGAGGACGCGACACTAGTCAATGTGTACTACATCATTGAACGACTTCTTAAAGGGTGTCAGGAGGACATACCGGTGAAGGACGCGTTGTATAGGCTAGCGACAGATGGCCAATTGTGCAGTCCTTTAGTGCTGACACTGCCTGACGCGTGGAAAACTCTGCCACTGCGCGATATTGCACCGCTTAAGATCCCTCCACATGGTCGTTTTACGCGTGTCCATCGGGAACCTTTAGACAAATCCATTATGCGCCACTGGACAATATAGTACGTACGTGTATGTATTTGTGTGTGTATTTGTCTGTGGAAATTACCCGCAGGCCTTTCTTGCATAAAAAGGGAGAGAAAAGGTACGGTGATGGACAGTGGAGTGAGATAATTTCACGCACGGCGTCGTACACAGACGTATACATGTGCATGGGTGTACGCATAGATTTTGAGAGCGAAGTGGAGGAAGACTGTTTTTGTTGGCATATTCATAGAGGAGTTGCCTGTGCGTGTGCACATGAGGGAGTGGGGGAGGGGAATCATAGATTGATAGAAAATGACTGAGAGGGCATGGAGGTAAGGAAAAAAAGAAGAGAAAACAAAAAAAATACCGCAAGAGCGGATGTTTTTCGCTCTACCTCACAGCCCCTCCCAGGCCTCTGCGCACGCACACACAGTTTCCGGCTCACTGTGGATATAATTCTTTGGAAAGAAAATGAAACAGAAGAATTAAAATGAATTGTTTTAGAAATTCCAAGGTGGAGGGGAGGGAGAGATGAGAACCCCGTAGAAAGTAAGGGTTAGAGAGAAGCACGTGTGTGATGATGTAAACACATTTTAACAAATAAACATATAAACATGTGGGTGTGTGCTCAGTAGGAAATTAACAACAGAGAGAAAGGGAGAGGGAGGAGGGAAATGGGACGTTGGTGGCAATGTCATGGCGACGCATGTGGGTCCACCCGGTCTATCCACTTAAAGTCGTGGAAAAACGCACGAGAAACATTCGTCTAATGCCCTGGTTTTGAATTTGTAGATGATGGGCTCAAATGTATGTGGTGGCGGTGAGCCTTTCCTCTCTCTCTTTCTCTCTTTTTTTTTTTTTTTTGCACACATACCAAGACCATCTTTATCACCCACCTCTTTATTATTATTATTATTATTCGTGCCTATCTCGTTGACCACTTCACGGTTATGCGCACACAGAAGGGCAAAATGACAGAAGGAGCGTGTGAGATGAATTTACTCCTTATTTCCGTGTGTTTTCCTTCTCCCATTTACTACAGCAAATGATGCATTTTTGCGTTCATTTGTTTTTTGTGTTTTTTTGTGTTTTTTTTTTTTGTCCTGCTGCGTCACTTATTTTTTGTGTTTGTTTATTGATTGATTGGACACCATTATTCTTTGATTACTTTTATTTAATGATTGTGTTGAGACCGTCTTTTTTGTCGTTGTTGTCGTTTGCCCCACTGTGCATGGCGCCACTGCAGGAGGAAAAGACACGTACCCTCCCTCCCTTTCCCTGCACCCACACACACACACACAGAGAGAGAGAGAGAGAGAGACGCGGCGAATGTGCGTACGTCTCCATTTCTCCTCCCCTCCGTGTGCGTGTGTTTTTGATTGTATCGAAGTCATCCTTCTTTTTTGCCCCATCGACAGAAGCTCGAGGTGAGAGAAGAAGTCGTGGTCACCAGTTGAAGAGAAAAAAAAAAAAAAAATTTTTTTAAGGGAGGAAGATATTTAAAAGCCGAGAGAGGGAGAGGGGAGGAGGCAAGGAAACTATATATACACATACACATATATATTATTAACAAATAGCGAGCATAAATGCCACCACGACCAGCCAAGGGACGTGCCGCGCAGTCTTTTGTGACGGCTCGTGGTACACCGGATAGTCTTCAGAGTTTTTTGGGCGGTATGTCAATACCCGCCCAGGGTGCGGCAGAAGATGCGTCTATGGTAGAAATGAATCTGAAGCTCCTGCATAAAACCAATGAAATAACTTTGCTCAAAGCTCTTTCAGAATTGAATCGTTTATTGACTCTTGTAATGGAGGAAGAAATTATTTCATACATTCCAAACATCATTGAGTCTGTCATACGCCACGCTGAGCATCCGAATGCATCTGTTCGTGCTGGCGTTTTTGGTCTTTTGCTTAATATAGCTCAACGGGGGAAGGCCCTGCGAAAAGAACTGGTTCGGGGATTGCCATCGCTTGCCGTTGTTTGGTTGTTGCGTATGAATGATATGGAGACCTCCGTGCGGAAGGAATCCCGTGAGGCATTCAACGCAGTCGTCACTCCTGAGATGTTACATGGGATTGCCGATAACGTTGTGGAGGGCCTCATTGAAACGTTTCAAACTGTGATTGAACAGAGTAGAGGGAAGCCGCTCCAAGACGATAATTTGGACCGACGATCCAACACACTGTATTCGTCTGTATGTACTATGGGATACATGATGCGGCAACCCGTGCTAGCGCGCGAGAAAATCATTTCGTTTGTGGAAGCACAGTCACTACAACCCATTTTGCCTGTGCGAGAAGGCAATGCGAAGAACAATCTTGCGATGAGGACACCCGTTGTGCGTTCAGCGTCGCTCTTATTGTTGCGTGATATCTTAGAGGCAAAACTCATGACACCAAAACTTTACCGCTGCGTCTCTATTGCTCTTCACAACGCTATATTTGACGATGCGGTTGTGGTAATTCGGCGAGCCTGGGAGCTTTTGCTTTTGTGGTGTAGCGAGACATCTGGAACTGCTATTGACTACTTTGAAGATGATTTTCTGCGGGATGTTATTTGGAGCTGCACAGAGTGTCGAGACCCGGAGGCGATGGAAGTCATTTACCCCTCTCTCGTTCCGTTGCTGGTGCCCCTCACGCGTGACCCACGCTGCGTGGACACGGCTGCTGAGTTTGGTGAGACGCTTGTGCAAAAACTAGAGTCTCTTGGCGACGCAAGTTCCCAGGAGTGGCGATTGGTGCTATCTTCTCTTTTGCAGGTGTGGGAGCTTCTGTGCGTTCGCGCTGCGGCGCGAGGCGAAGGACATGAGCACGACGGCGTCAAGCTTTTTCACCGTATCCTCACCACACTGGCTGCGTTGATGCGAACAGCGCCCGAGGGAGCCCGCCGCTTAGATGCCACCGTGTCGATTGTTGCGTCAAGTATGCGACGGGCTGCTCGCCACGAGGGTCTTTTTTGTGAGTGTCTTAATGTATTGTGTGGTCACCCTAATGCGTTCCGTCAAGTTCTTCCGAATGATGCGGACGACGCACTCCAGAGAAGGTTTGAGCTGCTTCAGGCGGGGATTGTGGGCGTTGTTGCTGCCCTTCCCGGGGCCTCGCAGGTGGCGGAACTGCTAATCACAAAGTACCTGCACAACAGACTCTGGGAGCCATTATCAATCTTGTTGCATGCGTGTGCGAACCCAAACGGTAGTGGCACTGACCGCCAGGCACCGTTTACCCCGACAAGGGCGGTGCGGTTGCAGGTTGCTAAAGACCTGGTGGACGCCATCCGAATGGACGCCAGCATGCGGAAGGAAGGAGAATTAGCGGAAGAAGAAAAAGATGAGGGAGAAGCGAATTTGAACTTTTTCAAGAAACTACTTTCGGTTGTCTTGATGTGGAACGACTCTGAGATACGTGAGCAACTACAGGCGCTTGTTGCTGTCACTTCTGGTGAAATGAAGTGGGTGAGGGACGCTATCCTTCTGAATGACATGCGGGACCCTGAGCGACTTTTGGGCCTCATCTTGTGGGCATGTAGGGAGGCGGACTTCTGTACTCTGGAGCGTTGCGTGGATGCCCTTGGAGAGGTGCGAACGACGCTGTCAAAAACTGAGAAGGAGCAACTGCGTGAGGCGGTGCGGCAGTCGTTGGATGCCGTTCTGCGACTTGTCTCCGATGAGGAGGGAGCGACGGCAGGAAGGGCGAAGGTGGGATCGCAGGCCGACTCAGAGACAACACGCAGAGGGAGTGATAACAACGAAGACGACGATTCCTCGAGTGATGGTGCCGATGCCGACACAATTGACGAGGAGGATGAAGAGGAGGAGGAGGACGTGGTGAATAAGCCGGAGAGGTCCTGCAACGACTTTTGATGTGGACT
>NW_001849421.1:113199-114440 GCF_000209065.1 Trypanosoma cruzi
TTTCGCATTGTGGCCACTGTTGCACCGAGACTACACGCCGAGCAGTACATGTCCATCAAAGCACTTCGTGTGGCTCTGCAGAATGACAAGGATCCCCTGTTGCGGGCGATGGCAAGGAAGAAGCACTCTCTCGGTGTGAAGCAGTTTAACACCCTGGTGGAGAAAGTGGAAGGGCTGCTGGAATCGTATGAGGTGAGTGTGGAGCAGCTGGACACGGCATCCCTTGAGTTGTTTGATGATGTTGGGCGGGTGCCGTCGTGTGGCCTCGCAGCCTGTGGACAACTCTCCCGATTGGTGCCATTTGCGTCCAGTAATCTTCTGCAAGGGATTGCTTGCAGCACGGAACTGTGGGCGGAGCATCAGGTGCTCTTGCGGGAGAACAGCGCATCCGCTGCGGATGCACCTTTTGCCATGCTAGATCGATACTGCTCGCTTGATGCTATGGATCTGTCGCTGTTGCGATGTGTGCGGACGGCACAGCTTGTGCACTTGCTCGCCCTTTCTGTTCCCATAAAAACATGCGATACCGTTGCCGTGATTTTGCCGCTAATTCGTGCAGCGCGTGTACAGGAAGCCTTGTCAGAACCGATACGAAAATTGCTCATGAGGAATTTACTTCCACGTGCGCTCTTACGACTTCAATCGCGGGATGAAATTATGGCAATTTTGGCAGCGGACGCGGAGCCCCATCTTCTTCTTTGCACGCTTGCGGCGGTTATTCGTGACGCTGCGATGTGCGTTGGCGATGAAATCTTGGCTAGTGCGCGGTGCATAGCCAGTGTTGTGACGGAGTGGATTGTTAGCTCTCTTCTCCTAAAGGAGGGTACGGCGCCTCTACATGTGAAGGCCATCTCAGCGTACCGCGCCTTTTTTGCCTCACTTGATGAAGCCGCCGATGTTATTGATGACTCTATTCTTTCATCCATTGCCAAAAAACAAACGTCTGCTGTGCAAGAGGCGATGTGTATGCTACCTACGCTGCAAATACCCACCGCACTTTTGACCATGACAATACATCGGCACCTCAGTATTGCTCCGGTTGTCGTTGCTAGTACGGTGCAACAAGTTATCACCTATTCTCAGGGCCTTCGCCCGCTTGACGGGTTGGAGTTCCTTGCAGAACTTTCTTCCAGCCGTATCATCGACACGGCAGCATACAATGAGCTTGTGCACACAATGAATTATTTTCTGGCCCGCTGCTGTAGGCTGCGCCACATGCCGCCCAACGGCCGATTGCTGTC
>NW_001849421.1:114540-120690 GCF_000209065.1 Trypanosoma cruzi
CCACGTATCTCTGTAGCACACCCAAAGGCGGTGGCGAAACACCTTGGATTGAAACCGTTGCCTTAACGCGTCCAAACTCTGCGAGCCCGATGAAGGAACTGGCAAAGGGCGCCGCTGCTTGTTTTGCCTTACTGCTGCAGAGCAGCATGTTGTCTGTTGTCAAGAGCTGGCTGGAGACGATTGAACGGAAACTGCAGGATCTCTTTTACGCCGTTGTGGAGAGACACATCTCGCCCCTTCTCATACAAGAGAGTTTGCTCACTGTGCTTGGCCGGAGTCCATCCGGGGAATCAACATTCGACGTGAATGAGAATTACAACATAGCGGTAAGCATACCCAAGAAACTCATTACACTGAAGTACACCATGGAAGAAGCAAGTGTCATGGTGAAGATTGAAATTCCCTCCGCCTTTCCATTGAAGCCACCTGCAGTTACCTTTGAAAGTGGTAAAGGCTGCGGAGTCTCAACAGATAAGTGGCGCTCATGGATGCTAAAAATGACGGTTCTGCTCTTTGGAGGTTCTGCCAATGTGTGGGAGTGTGTGACACTTTTTGGTAGAAACATGGACGCTCACTTCTCTGGTCAGGAGCCGTGTCCCATCTGTTTTGCGGTGGTGTCGGCTGTGGATCATCGCCTGCCCGATATGCGTTGTGCCGTGTGCCGAAACGCCGCTCTTCATTCCTACTGCCTATATTCATGGTGGGCAAACAGTGGCCAGACAGTATGTCCGCTATGCCGCTCGCCGTGGGTCTCGAGCTGAGAGTCGTTGGTGGGAATTTTTTGCTCTTTTCCGTGCTAAGGCGACACTGTTGTTTATGTATGCCGTGTTTAATATAAATGATTTTCTCTTTGTCCCTCTCATCGTGGTTGCGTGCGGGTGTTTTTCCCTTT
This sequence comes from Trypanosoma cruzi, assembly GCF_000209065.1. Classification (NCBI taxonomy): domain Eukaryota; phylum Euglenozoa; class Kinetoplastea; order Trypanosomatida; family Trypanosomatidae; genus Trypanosoma; species Trypanosoma cruzi. The sequence goes on from NW_001849421.1 coordinate 115,433, forward strand.
TATTGGTCTCACACGGTCGTATTGAGAAGTGACAAAGACTAAACGATGCTCGTTTGCGGCGTCTTCTACATTAATTTTTTTTTGTCTGTTTTTTTTTTTTTTTTGCTACATTTTTTGGTGGCCTCTGTTCATCTCTCAGAGGCCGCACTATTGCTGCTGGATGCTATTGTTTCCTGCTGCTTTTTTTCCCTCTTCACTTTGCCCCTGGTGAAAGAAAAAGGAGACAAAGCGTGTGTGTGTGTGTGTGTGTGCCGTTTGCATTGCGTGGATGGAACCAGTGATACAACCACTGCCGCACGACGAGTCTTCATTCACCTCGAGGCGTGCTGCCTTTGAACGCACGCGCCGGTTGCATGCCGGCACGCTTAACATATTTACTGAGGAAGACCCCACGACTGCAACAACGGTCACCCCGCATGTGGCACGCCGCCCGCACCACAACGACGAGTCGCACGAAACGCGGGAGTTCTTGTGGGCGCGCTTGCGGCGCGTCACACCGCCGAGGCACCCGGAAACGCCGCGGGGTATTCATCACGTGGAAAATGCTGCAGGAAAGCAGCAGAACATTCAGGTTGTAGGTATCACTGACGCGTACAAGAACCCGAAGAACATGCCGCCACCACGCAGTGGCTTACGCTGCGTGGCGCGAAGCAATTCGTCGTCAGTGCGGGACATTATTTCACGTCCGGAAAGTGTTGAAAATAAGAGAGGCGACAGTCGGACACCGTCACGCGTCGTCAGTTACAGTCAGCAGGAGCGCTTCTGCCAGGCAGTGCGTGATCATGTGCAGCACCGACGGGGCGGCGTAACGGCATTCTATGTCAGCCTTGCACGTGGCCTTGTGGGTCGCGTTGCGGCGGAGGCTCCGTTGGGGACGCCGCGTCATTGGCATTTGGAGGATTTGCCCCCGACGCACACATTGACTCTTGGCAGTTGCAGGGATCAACTGCAGTCACTGACGGGGATTTCCATCTCTCTAGGAGACCTGGCGGAGATGTTATGGAATCCGAAGGAAAACATTGCCCCATCTGTCGACGACGACCCCAGCGAGGGGCAGCTCCGTCACATGAAAGTCACGTACCGTGACTTCTCTGCGGCCTTTGGTGATAATGCCGAAAACAACAAACTTGCTGCTCTCAAGATATAGGGAAAATAGGGAGGGAAAATGCACATTATATACATATATATATATATATATATATATGGCCAATGGGGTAATAACATAGAGGGGGCGTTGTGAAATCGTAATGAGGGTGATGCAAATGAAAGTGCTGAGTCGTTCTTAGAAGTGATTCCGGTTATTATTAAATATATTTTTTTGTACCATGATCACCATTTAAATTGTTTTGGTTTCGTTACGGACTTTATTTCATAGAAGGTTTGTATTCATACATCCATGTGCGCACATCTACATGAGAGAGGGAGACGAGACGAATAACGTGTGCGTGAGTGTGTGTTTGTTTGTGTTAATGTTTACATCTCTGAGATGTGTAAATATTTCTTTAGGAGTATGAGTGGGCCTCAATTTATGACATTTGTTTTTTGTTGTTGTTGTTTGTTTGTTTGTTTGTTTGTTATATATATATAAATATATATTGGCTTATTTTTGCTTGCGTGGGTGCTCATTGCCCTGAGAGTAAAAGAAAAGTGGTTTGCTGCTCCCGCCCTCGAAATGGAGGCATGCAGTGTGGCATTGCAGCGGTGCGTGAGGAATATATTCAATGAGGGCGGTTATGGGAACGACATGTCAACTGCGTCTCTGCTAGAGGAGCCTCGAGAAAACGAGAAGGCCTTGACTGGCATGGCACTACTCAACGGCACCCACAACGAGAAGCAGATCACACAGGCGGAGACACTCTGCATGATGGGCGGCAAGTTTGATGACGATGTGGCGGACTATGTTGCGTCCACGGTATTCCCCAAGGCCGGCAGGCTGCGTGTGGTGGAAATTGCTTCCACAAAAATTAGTCCCCTTGGTGTCATAACTCTTTTGCGTTCTCTGTACCAAAGTCCCAACGACGTCCTGGAGCAGTTGTTGTTTTGTGACACGCGCCTTCACAGCGATGAGTGCGCTGTCATTTACAACCTGATGGTGAAACACACCTCCCACCTGCAGCGGCTGGAATTACAGCGCTGCCATATGGACGATACCGCAGCGCAGGCGGTGGCAGAGGGCATCGCTCAGGCGAAGGCGTTGGTCGAAGTGAAAATCGCAGACAGCGACATCATTCCGGCATTTGCGATTCCGCTTGAGGACTCGCAGTGGCTTCTTTTCCCCTCTTCACTCAAAGTGCTTGACGTTAGCGGCAATCGCATCGAATCCGTTCATCACCGCGGTCTCGCCATTGCTTTGAGACGCTGCATCGCCTCGCTGGAGGAGATTTACATGTCAAGATGTTGCGTGACCGAGTCTTTTCTAACGACGCTTTTAAAAGCGGGACTCCACTCCTCGCATTGTCTTCGTGTCATAAATGTTTCTTCTGGTCGTTTGTTACACACCGCTGGTAAAGTATTGAGTAGTTTTCTCACCGAATGTCCAAATTTGGAGAGACTGTACGCACAGGACAACCTTATTGAGGCGGATGGTGCTGCACGCATGGCCATTGGTATCCCATGTGCCAAGAAATTGAAAGTGTTGGGACTTGGGAGTTGTCATTTAAATGGTGAGGGTGCAAGAGTTATTGCAGAAGCGGTAAGGCAAACTCCATCAGTACGCGAACTTGACCTTTCCAATAATTCATTGTCAGATGCGGATGTATTTCAAATTTGTGCATGCGAGGATGGCAGCAGTTTGCAGTTGAGTTTTCTTGATTTGTCGAGTAATCCCCTGACGGATCGATGTAGGCCATTTATTCAAGCACTTTTAAGGAGTAAGAAAAATGGGACGTGTACTGTGCTGGTTCGCAATACAAATGTAGCAGCCGAGTTTTCCTATCTGCAGTGCGGCGATTTATCGGGTTTGTCGTGATGGCAAAATGAATAGGCTTGTGTGCATTTTATTATTGGGGGAGGGCGGATGACTATTCCACATTTGTTTTGCTTCTAGAAGAAAGCTGTGACTTCTCTTGTCACGATGATGCTGATGTTGAATGATGATGATGTATGGAGGTTTGGCGAAATATGAGTGAGTGCGATGAATGTGTAAAGTGAAACGTGGGCGACTGAAGTCTTTCCCCTGTTGGCATTCTTTTTGGATGCCGCGTGGAGCCAAAGTTGTTGATGCTTGGTGGTGGTGGTGGTGGGAGAGTTCAAGGCACAGACCTGCGCCTGGATGTATAATTGTGTCCCTTGTCCCCACTCCTTTTTTTTTTTATTATTTTTTTTTCCTTTCCTTTTTTTACTGCGCAATCTTGCAGAGAGCATTGCTGTCTAGATTTCTTTGACGCACACATCACTCGAGGCTTCCAATGCTGCGCCGTTCTGCGGCAGCCCTTGGCAAGAAGGCCCCGGTGCCATTCAAGTACGTCCCGCTTATTCCGCACGTCTCCCACGACGACACGCCGTTTCGTCTCTTGACGAAGGACTACGTTTCTGTTGTGAGGCCGGGCTGTGGCCTGCCGGAGATCCTGCAGGTCGATGTGGAGGGACTGGCGAAGCTCGCCTCGGAGGCTTTTGGCGATGTGCAACATCTTCTTCGCCCATCCCACCTCGCGAGTCTGCGGAGGATTTTCGACGACCCGGAGGCGAGCGACAATGATCGTTTCGTCGCGCTACAGCTTCTAAAGAATGCCAACATTGCGGCAGCTCGCGTCCTTCCCGGGTGCCAGGACACAGGCACGGCAATTGTTGCCGGCTACAAGGGCGAACAGGTGTTCACAAACGGCGATGAATGCGAGGCGTTGAGTCGTGGCGTCTACAAGATTTACACCACAACAAATCTACGTTACAGTCAAAATGTTCCTCTCACCATGTTTGATGAAAAAAACACGGGCTCCAATCTGCCGGCACAGATTGACTTGTATGCAACGAAGGGACAAGAGTACAACTTCATGTTTGTGGCAAAAGGAGGTGGCTCGGCGAACAAGGCGTATCTTTTCCAGGAGACGAAGTCGGTTCTTAACCCAAAGTCCCTCCGTAAGTTTTTAGAGGAAAAAATTGGCGCTATTGGTACCGCGGCCTGCCCACCATACCATATGGCTGTCGTCGTGGGTGGCACAAGCGCCGAAATGACACTCAAGACAGTGAAGTACGCATCTTGCAAATACTACGACAATCTACCCACAAAACCGGATGAGTCCAAGGGCTACGCCTACCGCGACACTGAAATGGAGAATGTCGTTATGGACATCTGCTACAACATGGGCATGGGGGCCCAGTTTGGTGGGAAGTACTTTGCCCATGATGCCCGCGTCATTCGCCTGCCCCGTCACGGCGCCAGTTGTCCGATAGGCATCGGTGTAAGCTGCAGCGCCGATCGTCAGGCACTTGCAAAAATAAACAAGGACGGTATTTGGCTTGAGCAGCTCGAAACAGATCCCGCAAAATACCTCCCAGAGATCACCGAAGACCAGCTCCTTAAGACACCACCCGTGAATATTGACCTAAGTATGCCTATGGAGAAGATTCGGGCTGAACTTTCAAAGTATCCTGTCAAGACACGACTAAGTTTGAGTGGCACCATCATTGTTGCCCGCGACATGGCCCATGCACGGATGCGGGAAATGCTTGAGGCAGGGAAGCCGTTACCAGAGTACATTAAGAACCACCCCGTGTACTACGCAGGGCCGGCAAAATGTCCTGAAGGCATGCCTTCTGGTTCCTTTGGTCCAACGACAGCGGGGCGCATGGACCCATTTGTGGATCTCTTTCAGGCAAACGGCGGTTCCTTTGTTATGCTCGCAAAAGGAAACCGCAGTCGAGCAGTAACGCAGGCATGTAAGAAACACGGAGGATTCTATCTTGGCAGTATTGGTGGCCCCGCCGCACTGCTTGCAAAAGACTCCATTCGCAAGGTAGAGGTGCTTGATATGGCGGAGTTGGGAATGGAGGCGGTGTGGAAGATTGAAGTGGAGAATTTTCCTGCCTTCATTGTTTTGGACGACAAGGGAAATGACTTTTTCCAACAGCTCAAATGAGTCCAATGCAGACGGCAATTCCGGTTTAAATCGGAGGAGACAAAAAACGAAAGCGAACGAGGGGATGGAAGGAAAGCTGACGTGACAACAAACAAACAAAAAACGAAGGGAGATGTAGTTAGCGGCTGGATGTGGGTTGAAGAAGGAGCGGTTGCTGTTCTGTAGGGCAGCCGTGAGAACAAG
>NW_001849421.1:120790-123155 GCF_000209065.1 Trypanosoma cruzi
AGAATGGAAGGCAGCCAACGGAACATACAAGGTGTGCGTCAGGCAAAAAAAAAAAGTGACAATATCTGCGTTTTTGAAGACACATTGACACTTCTCCTGATTCAACTTTGGCGGCACGGCAGCGTCACCGTTGCAAAAGCGATGCAAACAATTGCTCAGGGACCGTGACGCCATTCCAGTGTTAAATTTGTGGCAAATCAAGCAAAACGGAACTGACCTCGTTAGAGGAGTGTGTACAGTACATACAGTTGTGGGCGGGCAGAATGTATTTTCTTTTTTTTAATTTTTGACTTATCTCTTTTAACCGTGGAGGGAGCATACGGCACAATATTGTGGCATTTACTTTGATACCAATGATTTTGGCGTGACTCACGTGCTTTGTTTCGTTTTTTTTTTTTTTTTTTTTTGTGTGTGTGTGTGTGTTTTTGCTATTTTTGTTGTTTTTCTTTCTCTCCTGTCGCGATTCCGGGGGGCGGCGTTTATATTTCTTTCCCGTCATTCTTGTTTGCTAGTTGTTGTTTTTTTGTTGTTGCTTACGTCGTCCTTTTGGCTATTTAAACTTTCTTTTTTTTTTTTTTTTAATTTACCCCTCCCTTCTTTTTTCACTTGCGCCTTACATTTGTTTGTCTCTTTTCTCACTCTTTGTTGCCCACCTCTCGCCCTTGGTCAGCGCCAGGGGAAGCACGGGGACACGCCACCATAGCAAGGAGGATTCATTAGGGCAGAGAGATTGTGTGAGATTTGAAGAGAGAATGTGTATTCGCTTTTGCCGTCTTGTGCAGGTGTTTCGACTGCGGGGTTCGCCCATCGTCATTTCGGCAGCACAACTCAATCAGCGGAATTTGCTCTCCTCGTTGTCGTCATCTTCCACAGTCAGTGAGGGTGGTCATCACATGCGGGAAGGGGCCATGCATCAGCCCGGGGAATCTGGACAACAGGCAGGCTCAAGCAGCACGATTGCCGGGAAGGAGACATGGTCGCAGTTTAGCGCGAAGATGCGGCACGGACGTCGTCGTATTCGAGTTATTGACGTGGCGGCCAAAATGTCTTACGAGTACCAGATGCTGCGAAAGATGTGTAAACGCCGGCCATCGATGCGTCAATGGGCCGTGCGTGATGACTTCTGCGACATGCATCCCGGCGTTGTCGTCATGTCGCCATCGATGCAGGCAGCCTTCATGAAAGTCTTTCGGCTGAAGGATAAGGGTCTCATCCGCCAGTGCATGCGCGACATCATTCCAGTTATTGAGTACCGAAATCGCGAGGAGCCGATGCGGCTGCAAGTAAATGCAGCCGAAATGATACCCGAGAACGAGCCGGACACACTGAATCAGAAGAAGCGGGAATTGTTTGAGCGCCGTGAAAAGGGAGAGAACTTTGCGGAGCTTCGCTTACACGACAAACGCTCACAAGCAAAACTTCGGTTTAAAATACGGCAACGTTTGCTGAAATTTCAACGGCAGTTAGCAGTGGCAAATGCGGTGGCGAGTCGCACTGTTCTCTACTCGGCGGATGATGCCATTGGGTACTTTCTCTTCCGTGGGGCGGCGATGTACGCGGGGATGCACCGTGTCTTCTTTGAGCTTAGCAAGCAGCTCCCACACTTTGTTCCCAAGACGATGTTGGACTTTGGCGCCGGTACCGGCACGGCGACACTTGTCGCGAAGGAGGTCTACGACCCCGGCGCACTCGCCTACCCGCTGTACCGCTCGCTGCGGCAGACAATGCAAGGAAATGAGTCCTCCCGTATTCACCAACTGGGTGAGTTGCGCTATGATTTAAAACGACTTCAGCGTAACAACGCCGAGAAAAAGAAGGTACGTTTCATGGCTGTGGCAGCCCTGCTGGAGCGGGGCGAGGTGGACCCGGCGGAACTGCCAGAAGATTTGCGAAGAGAAATTGCCGAGGTGGCGGCGGCAGCGGCAGCAGCCAAAAAAGAGCGCCTCTCGCGGGAGGCTCACGCGCGTCACCGCGACGTTGTGGATGGGACAGAGTGGGAAAGCGGGGATCCGCTTAACGTCGAACACGCGAACCTCGAGGACCCAAACGACGTCATGGATGGCGAGGAACACGATGAACTGCATGATGGCGGTAGTATACACAAAAAAACGTGGTGGGAACAATTCGTTGATCTGGAAAGCGAGACGGCGCAGCAGCGGGCGGCCAAACGTCTTCGACCTCTGCAGGAGGTGACTGCTGTTGAGCCCAGCCCTGGCATGATGGAGATTGGGACCATGGTGCTGCATGACGACGTGCCAAACGTGATTTGGAAGCGGTATTTACTTCCGGAAGATGAAGTGATCCAGCATGATCTCGTGGTGGCCGCCTACTCCCTCAGCGAAATCGCCACGGTGGAGAATCTCGA